>NW_022989881.1:35000-50827 GCF_902827175.1 Gymnodraco acuticeps | reverse complement strand
TTACTGCTGAGGCAAAGCACACACACAGCAGCTATTTTAGAGAGAGGTTTCATTGACTCAACTGGTTTTCATCCATTTCAATGATCCTTTTCCATTCTTCATGTTCTGCACATCTCATTTCCCTCGTGTCCCTACAGCCGGGATGCTACATTTTAAAAACTGGTTTCAACTAACACGAATGGCCCATAAGGCTAGATGGAAATATGAACAAAATACTTTGAAATGTTTGTATGTTGCAGCAGTTGTGACAATAATGTGGGAAACTACCAGATATCTGTACTTAAAGGAATACCAAATAACCCTGTGTTACCTTGAATTATGGGAGAACATTTGGTTGTTCTTGCATACCTCCAGCTTGAACGAAGAATTAAATATATTGAATTGAACTAAATCATGGCCATTCATAGTGGAAACGTCCCTTTACAAACTCTCACACAACTCAGGTTGGCAATTCGGCACGAGGAAACCAAAGAGGGAACACTGTAGAGTAAATATTACAAGTGTAGAGTTTGACACAAGCATCAGGTTCAGAAACCAATCACTCTCTTGGTTAGCTCGCCAATCGTCAAAATACTAAATCGTCAGAAAAAAAACGTTTCCTTTTTGGGATGGTTTCAGATTCATAACCAACACATACAATTAAACAGATACAACTTCAGATATTTACAATATGTATAAGTTTCAAGAATCTGTATTACTAGCCTTTGTTGGTTGGGTGAGAATACGAGCCATGTGCTTCTGTTTGTTGCACAAAGTATTTGCAGCAATGGGCATTTCTTTTTGGGTTGTTTGGTCCAAAGCTATTTGTTCAGAATGGGCCATCGTACAATGGCATAGCACCATTGTTGTGTGCTACGAGCTCATGACATTTAAAGGAACATACTGCATGTCATTAGTTATTTGACAGTGTTGGAGAAGTCCAATTTCCCCTCTGTGGGTGTGGGAGCGTTAAGGGCATAGAAAATAGAAAATGTCCTATGTCGCAAAATAAGACACTAAGGTCTTAAAAATGATGGACCATCCCCGCTTCCATCGTCCATCACTTTAACCCCTCCATACATTTCATTTCTACAACGGCCACATATTTGTCGACTCCTCCTCCTTCTTCTTCCTCGCACCTTTTAACATCCAACATTTTCCTCCACCACCTTTTTGATTTACTTTGTAACCTCAACCTTCTTTGTTTTTAATTTGTCTTTCCCCCTCCCCTCTCCCTCCTTCTTTCTTTCATGTAACTCTCTGTTTTGTCGTCTGTTGGCGGTGGTTCACTGTTGGCTGGCTGTGTGTGTGTGTGTGTGTGTGTGTGTGTGTGTGTGTGTGTGTGTGTGTGTGTGTCGTCGCGGTGGGTGTTATTTTAGGTTTGGCCAGCACAGTCATTTGCACTCAACAGTTTCAAAAGATACCGCTGGTTCCTCCGGCAACGGTTGCCCCTGCAAACTCGATATTGAACGGCAACGACACCACCTTCCATCAGATCCATATCCTGCCTCCACCGCCTCCTCCTCCACCTCCACATTCCCATCAGCCACTGCTTCCACTTTTCACTTCCTTTGGCTATAGCAAGTCGCCCGTGACAAGCCCACAGGGAGAAACCCCCACTGCCCCAGGTACACGCCCCCTTTTCTCATTATTTGTATTATTATTATTATGATTATTATTATATTTATTATGATTATCAAAGCTTCAAGGGATGCTTTTTTCTCTGCACACTTAAGCAAAACTCTATTTCTGATTGGTCGTGTAAAACTCTAATTTAAATGCAGTTATAAAAAAGGCATCCATTGAAGTTTTCTGTTATGGATCATTATTTATGTATCTTTATGTGTTGATCATACTGTATAGCTTTTATTTTTCTGTTGTTGCTGTTATCATCTCCATTAGAGAGAGCCACTTTTAGACAGGAGTATAAGATGTTTGAGCCACTTGCTAAGCTAATGGGTATGCTAAAATGCTAATTTATTTAAGTATTAAGATTAAGTTATGCAGGTCTTGTCATCAAATATATATTTACTCTACAGCTTAACTATAATCTAACAATCGGATTAAAATTGATTGAAGGGTTTAAAGAAGTTGTAGTGTTATAAAAATACAGCTAATGTTGCTAGCTTTATTTTTTGAAAATACTGCTATAGAGAAACAGAATACAGTTGAACTTTGTGGTTAATATAAACTAGATTACAAAAGCAGACAGAGATAATTGAACATTTTGTAAGAAAGGCTATTTATAAGGAGATTTACTCTGCTAGTAGACGCTTAGCTTAGCATAGCACAGAAGCATCTAGCTTGGCTCTTTGCATAGGTAACACATCCATCAATTAGTCCCAAAAAATACATGTTGTAAAGCTAGGCTAGCATCTATTTTCACTACTCTTAGCTTTGATGTTAAGCTGCGGTTAGCATAGCTTAGCTTAGCACAGAAGCATCTAGCTTGGCTCTTTGCATAGGTAACACATCCATCAATAACTCCAGAAACGATCCATTATTCAAATAGGCTAGCATCTGTCGCTAGTAGTCGGTTAAATTAGCTTCCAAACGTAATAAAATGTGTAAACAAGCACCTCTAAATTACCTCTAAAAAGTAAAAAAACTAGAAAATGTACAAGAAAATGTACAGTCTTTGAGTAACTGTAATTATTTGCTTGACACCTATATGCAAAACGTCATAATTCAATGGATATAGCCTCTGAACAACCTGTAATTCTTGTTAAATTGGTAGTGATTGACATTAGGACCCACTTAATTGAAGAATCTTTAGTGAATACCTACGCTAGTGAGGAAGAATAGATGTTGGGTGGTAGAAACTCACCATTTTGCCTCAGACCTCTGTTCACCTGATTTAGTTTGTGCCTTATTTAAATGTCTTTTCGTTTTACCTTATTTTTCCTTCATCGTCCTCTTCGTTCTTTCCTCTTCCCCCCGTACATCTCCAGTAACTTTCACCAAGACAAATCCTGCAAGTTTCTGAACCCCAGACATCACACACATCCCTCTCCTGACCAGACTGTGTGTTTTCGTTCTGTCCTGCCTCGTCCTGCGTGTTATTGTCACGTCTGATCATTTTAACACCACTTACCCACCTTGCACTTATACCCTCAATGTGTGTGTGTGAGAGTGTGTGTGTTGGTGGTGAAGGGTGGGAATAGTAAAGTTAAGATAGTGCCGGGTTTTGGACGGGGGATTGTGCTGAAACACAAATGTTGATTTTAACAATTTCAAAACCACACCTAATGAGTCTCGGCAAAATTGTCTTTTTGTTTTGGGAAAGATTGCCGTTAAAGATGTTTACATTTAGAGGTAAAGGTAAAGCTTTGATGACATTAACCAGGGATATTTTCTTTTCAGCTTAGAAATCAAGAATATATTTAATTGAAAATGTGTTATGTAAGGGACCTAAAATGTATTGTTAGAAAAATGTGTCACATGGGATGTTTTGCAGGTAAGGTATTCACTGACTTTGACATTTCTGTTCTGTAAATGGGAAACTTTACTGGTCACCATTTTGTTTCCTCCAAGAGAATAAACCCCTCTACGCAAAAATAACTGTCACACAGTAAGCCTGAAGACTGTGAATTCAGGAATGAGTCCTAAACCCAGAAATGAGTCAGCATTTTAGCACTTTCCTGTTCCCTCGTCTGAAAGTCAATGGTCCTCTCATCCTTCAGGTGACGTGAAGTCATGTGACCGTGCTGTAGTTCATTTATAGCCCAACATTAGCCTCCTTTAGCTTAGCGGTGGTAACGTGAAGTCATGTGACCGGGCTGTAGTTCATTCATAGCCCAACATTAGCCACCTTTAGCTTAGCGGTGGTGACGTGAAGTCATGTGACCGTGCTGTAGTTCATTTATAGCCCAACATTAGCCTCCTTTAGCTTAGCGGTGGTGACGTGAAGTCATGTGACCGTGCTGTAGTTCCTTTATCGCCCAACATTAGCCGCCTCTAGCTTAGCGGTGGTGACGTGAAGTCATGTGACCGGGCCGTAGTTCCTTTATAGCCCAACATTAGCCTCCTTTAGCTTAGCGGTGGTGACGTGAAGTCATGTGACTGTGCTGTAGTTCCTTTATAGCCCAACATTAGCCTCCTTTAGCTTAGCGGTGGTGACGTGAAGTCATGTGACCGGGCCGTAGTTCCTTTATAGCCCAACATTAGCCTCCTTTAGCTTAGCGGTGGTGACGTGAAGTCATGTGACCGTGCTGTAGTTCCTTTATAGCCCAACATTAGCCTCCTTTAGCTTAGCGGTGGTGACGTGAAGTCATGTGACCGTGCTGTAGTTCCTTTATAGCCCAACATTAGCCACCTTTAGCTTAGCGGTGGTGACGTGAAGTCATGTGACCGTGCTGTAGTTCCTTTATAGCCCAACATTAGCCACCTTTAGCTTAGCGGTGGTGACGTGAAGTCATGTGACCGTGCTGTAGTTCCTTTAAAAAATACTATGCATTTACTTATAACTAAATCAGGTCAACATACTTTCCCTATTTGTTGTTCATAAGTGCTGAAAACATTTCTTTTTAAACTCACAGAAGCTTGAAGTCAAATCAAAGCCTTTGAAAGCTGACTGTTCAGTCCTTTGTTTCTCTTGGAGGGATTCAAAATGTGCACAAAGAGAATCTGCAGAACTACATGAAAGCAAATGGAACTTGTTGACGTGTTTCTCTGAGCACTGTTTGCCACACATATAAACCATTTATAAACCTTATTAGGATGGTTATAATGGTTTATGACACTCTCCAAATGCACGACAGCAGCCCCATTCTGATGAGACTTACATATATAATCCAACACATATTATATATGTATGTGTATGTACATTATGGCATATATATGTGTTTGTACACACAGATATTCACGTTATGGATTTATTTATGTACTATGGGTATATAAATGTTTTCATATATATATGCTGTATTTTCTCTGTGTATAACTGTGTGTGTGTGTGTGTGTGTGTGTTGTGAGTATGAGAGTGTGGTGTGTGAGTTAGTTTGAAATATCCTTTTTAAAAAAACTTCCTTATGCGCCTTTAATCCCATCTCCCAGCTCTCCTTATGACCCCTCTGTATTTTCCGTATGTTTTGCAGATAAGTTTGAATTTATTAATTAACCCCACGTCACCCTTCTTTTAAAAAATATATAATTACAACAGCAGCAATCTGCTAAAGTAAGTGTCCGTTGTTGAAATGAAGTGAAGTTGAATTTATTTGTAAGGGCAGAGGTGGGAGAAGTACTCAAATATTGTACTTGAGTAAAAGTAGAAGTACCAGAGTGTAGGAATACTCTGTTACAGTAAAAGTCCTGCATTCAAAATGTTCCTCAAGTAAAAGTAGAAAAGTATTCTCATCAAAATATATCATAACTATGGAACAAAAAGCTAAAGTAGCTAAAGGTTGAATGGCAACCATTGCTTACATGTTAGCCATATCAACTAATAATGAAGTTCGTTCAGCTTCCCCAAAGCTGACAAAAATATTTAAATATATTTGCTGCATAGCATGCTACTAGCATACATAGCCTATTATTTGATCTTGCCTCAGTATTAGCGACTTTTTTGATATCAGTCGCTACACAGAGCTTAAAGGAGATTCAATATCGAAGTTTACCAGTTACACTCAGAAACAAAAACACAACTCCAGAAAGCTTGTTCAGTTGCCCAAATGTTCTGCTTTAAATGCTAATATCTGACAGCAAAGGGATAGCATTGCTTCCTGGGCCAGTTTAGGGTCGGTTAGCGGCTAACGGTGGTGTTCTGTGTTGAAGGTTGCCGCGGCTCAGAGGTCAGTCCTCACAGCTCCCCCACCACGTCCTGCGGGCCCCAAGGAGGCTCCAACGAAGAGATCTGGGTTCTGCGCAAACCCACGGCAGGTAACTGCCCTCAACCCCGAAACCTTAAACTCCAACCAGCGGGCAAACAGTATCTGACGGCCGTTCAAAAGATTCAAAGATTCAAATTGTCATATGCACAAAGCTCAGAGATGGCAAAAGTACACACATCCTTTCCTCAAGTAGACGTACAGATACTCGTGTTTAAAAATACATTGGTAAAAGTAGAAGTACTGACTAAACTTCTTTACTCAAGTAAAAGTAAAGAGGCTTTGAAATGTACTTCAGTAGAAAGTACCCATAACTAGCAGCTGCTTTAAAGAGTACCTGACCTCCCTTTATATTAATAGAACAATAATGTCATTGTTAGCTAATGAATGTTTCCATGCTGAACAACGGCAACATGACAACGTTTCCATTGGTCCCTCTTCTTTAGAGAAGACCAGGAAATGATGGATACACGGATCGTGTTCAAATCAATAGGCACGCAATGACTCTAAAGAATAATGATCACGCATCAAACACACATTCAGACTAAAGGAACCAGCTGTTTGGAAAATGAGAGAAGTAGAAAGTACAGGTATTTGAGTTCAACATGTAAGAAGTAGAAAGTACAGGTATTTGAGTTCAACATGTAAGAAGTAGAAAGTACAGGTATTTGGGTTCAACATGTAAGAAGTAGAAAGTACAGGTATTTGAGTTCAACATGAGAGAAGTAGAAAGTACAGGTATTTGTGTTCAACATGTGAGAAGTAGAAAGTACAGGTATTTGGGTTCAACATGTAAGAAGTAGAAAGTACAGGTATTTGGGTTCAACATGTAAGAAGTAGAAAGTACAGGTATTTGGGTTCAACATGTAAGAAGTAGAAAGTACAGATATTTGGGTTCAACATGTAAGAAGTAGAAAGTACAGATATTTGGGTTCAACATGTGAGAAGTAGAAAGTACAGGTATTTGGGTTCAACATGTAAGAAGTAGAAAGTACAGGTATTTGTGTTCAACATGTAAGAAGTAGAAAGTACAGGTATTTGTGTTCAACATGTAAGAAGTAGAAAGTACAGGTATTTGGGTTCAACATGTGAGAAGTAGAAAGTACAGGTATTTTGGGTTCAACATGTAAGAAGTAGAAAGTACAGGTATTTGTGTTCAACATGTAAGAAGTAGAAAGTACAGGTATTTGGGTTCAACATGTAAGAAGTAGAAAGTACAGGTATTTGAGTTCAACATGTAAGAAGTAGAAAGTACAGGTATTTGGGTTCAACATGTAAGAAGTAGAAAGTACAGGTATTTGTGTTCAACATGTAAGAAGTAGAAAGTACAGATATTAGTGTTCAACATGTAAGAAGTAGAAAGTACAGGTATTTGAGTTCAACATGTAAGAAGTAGAAAGTACAGGTATTTGGGTTCAACATGTAAGAAGTAGAAAGTACAGGTATTTGAGTTCAACATGTAAGAAGTAGAAAGTACAGGTATTTGAGTTCAACATGTAAGAAGTAGAAAGTACAGGTATTTGTGTTCAACATGTAAGAAGTAGAAAGTACAGATATTAGTGTTCAACATGTAAGAAGTAGAAAGTACAGGTATTTGTGTTCAACATGTAAGAAGTAGAAAGTACAGGTATTTGTGTTCAAAATGTAAGAAGTAGAAAGTACAGGTATTTGTGTTCAAAATGTAAGAAGTAGAAAGTACAGGTATTTGTGTTCAAAATGTAAGAAGTAGAAAGTACAGGTATTTGAGTTCAACATGTAAGAAGTAGAAAGTACAGGTATTTGTGTTCAAAATGTAAGAAGTAGAAAGTAAAGGTATTTGTGTTCAACATGTGAGAAGTAGAAAGTACAGGTATTTGAGTTCAACATGTAAGAAGTAGAAAGTACAGGTATTTGTGTTCAACATGTGAGAAGTAGAAAGTACAGGTATTTGTGTTCAAAATGTAAGAAGTAGAAAGTACAGGTATTTGTGTTCAACATGTGAGAAGTAGAAAGTACAGGTATTTGTGTTCAAAATGTAAGAAGTAGAAAGTACAGGTATTTGTGTTCAAAATGTAAGAAGTAGAAAGTACAGGTATTTGTGTTCAAAATGTAAGAAGTAGAAAGTACAGGTATTTGTGTTCAAAATGTAAGAAGTAGAAAGTACAGGTATTTGTGTTCAACATGTAAGAAGTAGAAAGTACAGGTATTTGTGTTCAACATGTAAGAAGTAGAAAGTACAGGTATTTGTGTTCAACATGTGAGAAGTAGAAAATACAGGTATTTGTGTTCAACATGTAAGAAGTAGAAAGTACAGGTATTTGAGTTCAACATGTGAGAAGTAGAAAGTACAGGTATTTGAGTTCAACATGTAAGAAGTAGAAAGTACAGGTATTTGTGTTGAAAATGTGAGAAGTAGAAAGTACAGGTATTTGAGTTCAACATGTAAGAAGTAGAAAGTACAGGTATTTGTGTTCAAAATGTGAGAAGTAGAAAGTACAGGTATTTGTGTTGAAAATGTGAGAAGTAGAAAGTACAGGTATTTGAGTTCAACATGTGAGAAGTAGAAAGTACAGGTATTTGTGTTCAAAATGTGAGAAGTAGAAAGTACAGGTATTTTAGTTCAACATGTGAGAAGTAGAAAGTACAGGTATTTGTGTTCAAAATGTGAGAAGTAGAAAGTACAGGTATTTGAGTTCAACATGTAAGAAGTAGAAAGTACAGGTATTTGAGTTCAACATGTCAGAAGTAGAAAGTACAGGTATTTGTGTTCAAAATATAAGAAGTAGAAAGTACAGGTATTTGAGTTCAACATGTGAGAAGTAGAAAGTACAGGTATTTGAGTTCAACATGTAAGAAGTAGAAAGTACAGGTATTTGAGTTCAACATGTGAGAAGTAGAAAGTTCAGGTATTTGAGTTCAACATGTAAGAAGTAGAAAGTACAGGTATTTGAGTTCAACATGTGAGAAGTAGAAAGTACAGGTATTTGAGTTCAACATGTAAGAAGTAGAAAGTACAGGTATTTGTGTTCAACATGTAAGAAGTAGAAAGTACAGGTATTTGGGTTCAACATGTAAGAAGTAGAAAGTACAGGTATTTGAGTTCAACATGTAAGAAGTAGAAAGTACAGGTATTTGAGTTCAACATGTAAGAAGTAGAAAGTACAGGTATTTGTGTTCAACATGTAAGTAGTAGAAAGTACAGGTATTTGTGTTCAACATGTAAGAAGTAGAAAGTACAGGTATTTGAGTTCAACATGAGAGAAGTAGAAAGTACAGGTATTTGGGTTCAACATGTAAGAAGTAGAAAGTACAGGTATTTGAGTTCAACATGTAAGAAGTAGAAAGTACAGGTATTTGGGTTCAACATGTAAGAAGTAGAAAGTACAGGTATTTGAGTTCAACATGTAAGAAGTAGAAAGTACAGGTATTTGTGTTCAACATGTAAGTAGTAGAAAGTACAGGTATTTGTGTTCAACATGTAAGAAGTAGAAAGTACAGGTATTTGTGTTCAACATGTAAGTAGTAGAAAGTACAGGTATTTGTGTTCAACATGTAAGTAGTAGAAAGTACAGGTATTTGTGTTCAACATGTAAGAAGTAGAAAGTACAGGTATTTGTGTTCAACATGTAAGAAGTAGAAAGTACAGGTATTTGAGTTCAACATGAGAGAAGTAGAAAGTACAGGTATTTGAGTTCAACATGTAAGAAGTAGAAAGTACAGGTATTTGAGTTCAACATGTGAGAAGTAGAAAGTACAGGTATTTGTGTTCAACATGTAAGAAGTAGAAAGTACAGGTATTTGTGTTCAAATGTAAGAAGTAGAAAGTACAGGTATTTGTGTTCAACATGTAAGAAGTAGAAAGTACAGGTATTTGTGTTCAACATGTAAGAAGTAGAAAGTACAGGTATTTGAGTTCAACATGTGAGAAGTAGAAAGTACAGGTATTTGTGTTCAACATGTAAGAAGTAGAAAGTACAGGTATTTGTGTTCAACATGTAAGAAGTAGAAAGTACAGGTATTTGAGTTCAACATGTAAGAAGTAGAAAGTACAGGTATTTGAGTTCAACATGTAAGAAGTAGAAAGTACAGGTATTTGTGTTCAACATGTAAGAAGTAGAAAGTACAGGTATTTGTGTTCAACATGTAAGAAGTAGAAAGTACAGGTATTTGGGTTCAACATGTAAGAAGTAGAAAGTACAGGTATTTGTGTTCAACATGTAAGAAGTAGAAAGTACAGGTATTTGTGTTCAACATGTAAGAAGTAGAAAGTACAGGTATTTGTGTTCAACATGTAAGAAGTAGAAAGTACAGGTATTTGAGTTCAACATGTAAGAAGTAGAAAGTACAGGTATTTGGGTTCAACATGTAAGAAGTAGAAAGTACAGGTATTTGGGTTCAACATGTGAGAAGTAGAAAGTACAGGTATTTGTGTTCAACATGTGAGAAGTAGAAAGTACAGGTATTTGGGTTCAACATGTAAGAAGTAGAAAGTACAGGTATTTGAGTTCAACATGTAAGAAGTAGAAAGTACAGGTATTTGTGTTCAACATGTAAGAAGTAGAAAGTACAGGTATTTGAGTTCAACATGTAAGAAGTAGAAAGTACAGGTATTTGGGTTCAAAGTGTAAGAAGTAGAAAGTACAGGTATTTGAGTTCAACATGTAAGAAGTAGAAAGTACAGGTATTTGGGTTCAACATGTAAGAAGTAGAAAGTACAGGTATTTGGGTTCAACATGTAAGAAGTAGAAAGTACAGGTATTTGGGTTCAACATGTAAGAAGTAGAAAGTACAGGTATTTGTGTTCAACATGTAAGAAGTAGAAAGTACAGGTATTTGGGTTCAAAGTGTAAGAAGTAGAAAGTACAGGTATTTGAGTTCAACATGTAAGAAGTAGAAAGTACAGGTATTTGGGTTCAAAGTGTAAGAAGTAGAAAGTACAGGTATTTGAGTTCAACATGTAAGAAGTAGAAAGTACAGGTATTTGAGTTCAACATGTAAGAAGTAGAAAGTACAGGTATTTGGGTTCAAAGTGTAAGAAGTAGAAAGTACAGGTATTTGGGTTCAACATGTAAGAAGTAGAAAGTACAGGTATTTGGGTTCAACATGTAAGAAGTAGAAAGTACAGGTATTTGTGTTCAACATGTAAGAAGTAGAAAGTACAGGTATTTGGGTTCAAAGTGTAAGAAGTAGAAAGTACAGGTATTTGAGTTCAACATGTAAGAAGTAGAAAGTACAGGTATTTGAGTTCAACATGTAAGAAGTAGAAAGTACAGGTATTTGGGTTCAAAGTGTAAGAAGTAGAAAGTACAGGTATTTGAGTTCAACATGTAAGAAGTAGAAAGTACAGGTATTTGGGTTCAACATGTAAGAAGTAGAAAGTACAGGTATTTGGGTTCAACATGTAAGAAGTAGAAAGTACAGGTATTTGGGTTCAACATGTAAGAAGTAGAAAGTACAGGTATTTGGGTTCAACATGTAAGAAGTAGAAAGTACAGGTATTTGGGTTCAACATGTAAGAAGTAGAAAGTACAGGTATTTGAGTTCAACATGTAAGAAGTAGAAAGTACAGGTATTTGGGTTCAACATGTAAGAAGTAGAAAGTACAGGTATTTGGGTTCAACATGTAAGAAGTAGAAAGTACAGGTATTTGTGTTCAACATGTAAGAAGTAGAAAGTACAGGTATTTGGGTTCAACATGTAAGAAGTAGAAAGTACAGGTATTTGGGTTCAACATGTAAGAAGTAGAAAGTACAGGTATTTGAGTTCAACATGTAAGAAGTAGAAAGTACAGGTATTTGAGTTCAACATGTGAGAAGTATAAAGTACAGGTATTTGAGTTCAACATGTAAGAAGTAGAAAGTACAGGTATTTGAGTTCAACATGTAAGAAGTAGAAAGTACAGGTATTTGAGTTCAACATGTAAGAATTAGAAAGTACAGGTATTTGTGTTCAACATGTAAGAAGTAGAAAGTACAGGTATTTGTGTTCAACATGTAAGAAGTAGAAAGTACAGGTATTTGAGTTCAACATGTGAGAAGTATAAAGTACAGGTATTTGAGTTCAACATGTAAGAAGTAGAAAGTACAGGTATTTGAGTTCAACATGTGAGAAGTAGAAAGTACAGGTATTTGAGTTCAACATGTAAGAAGTAGAAAAGTACAGGTATTTGAGTTCAACATGTAAGAAGTAGAAAGTACAGGTATTTGTGTTCAACATGTAAGAAGTAGAAAGTACAGGTATTTGTGTTCAACATGTAAGAAGTAGAAAGTACAGGTATTTGAGTTCAACATGTAAGAAGTAGAAAGTACAGGTATTTGAGTTCAACATGTAAGAAGTAGAAAGTACAGGTATTTGAGTTCAACATGTAAGAAGTAGAAAGTACAGGTATTTGAGTTCAACATGTAAGAAGTAGAAAGTACAGGTATTTGTGTTCAACATGTAAGAAGTAGAAAGTACAGGTATTTGAGTTCAACATGTAAGAAGTAGAAAGTACAGGTATTTGAGTTCAACATGTGAGAAGTAGAAAGTACAGGTATTTGAGTTCAACATGTAAGAAGTAGAAAGTACAGGTATTTGTGTTCAACATGTAAGAAGTAGAAAGTACAGGTATTTGAGTTCAACATGTAAGAAGTAGAAAGTACAGGTATTTGGGTTCAAAGTGTAAGAAGTAGAAAGTACAGGTATTTGGGTTCAAAGTGCACCAAAGTCCGGAAGCATCTGCAATGTTTCTGGATCACTCATTCTCCTGTGAAGTAAAGGCAAAACTAATATAGGATATTAGAACCACAAAGTTAGCAACACTGCTTTGTGTACCGATGGTTTTGTCGGGTAAATAAAGTGTTATACGATGTAATCACTTCCAAAGATGCTATTTTAGGATGGTTTTTTCGGGACATATTTGGTAGGAATTATGAAATAAAAAGCCATCTACTATTTCAATTTTTTTTAGACCCAATATCCGAGTTTCTTTATGACATTTTCGGTTATTTCTCTGCATTTTAAAAGGCTGTTAAATAGTCAAGTTAGGACTCTCTTTGAAATGTAATGACCTTGTTGAAGCAGATCAAGTGTTTGTAAAGTCATTTTGACGCGTGGCAGCTGTCCAGTCTTATCTCATATCTCATGTAAAACAGCCGTGTGTGTACGTTCCCTCTTCACATGCCTATCACGCCGAGTTGTTTTCAGTTTTGAGAACCCAATCGTGCATCCATTTCAAAGTCAAAAGTTAAAGTCAACTTTATTGTCAATCTTTCAGTTTGTGTCCAGAGAGAGATCGAAATACCGTTTCAATACAAAAACAAATAGAAATAGAAATATGTATATATCTACACACAATCAACAGACACATTTATACTTATGCACACATTAAAACGTAAATAAAAGCACAACAATCAATATACAAAATAACAGCCACTTCGTTGAGCTAAACGATGTTTGAAGGCTTTCAGATACTCTTTGACCCGCTCCTGCTTCCATCTATAGATCAGCTGAACTCAGTAGCTTATGTTTAGACGGCATCGGTCTACTGTGTGTCTGTCCACTGGATGCATGGAGAAGGAAGCAACGTAGGGAGAAAAGGTGTGTGTGTGTGTGTGTGTGTGTGTGTGTGTGTGTGTGGAAGCAAAAGGTGTGTCTTGTTGACTCCACTTCCTGTGTTTGTTGCTCAGTCGTTCGTCACCTGTCTGTCTGTCAAACTACATGCTGCCCAGTGCATTTCAAAGGAGAGTCACACCTGTTGCCACGTTGCTTTGGATATCAGCTAAACCACTCAATGTGTGTGTGTGTGTGTGTGTGTGTGTGTGTGTGTGTGTGTGTGTGTGTGTGTATGACTGTATGCATCCATCTGTTTGTTGCATGTGTGCATTTGTTTGCACAATATCTATACATATTGTTCGGGCGGTTGCATGCATGCGTGTGAATGTGTGTATGTGTGTGAATGTATGTGTGTGTGTGTGTGTGTGTGTGTGTGTGTGTGTGTTGCAGGAGGGGACCGCAGCAGTTTGGGCAGTTCTGGCAGTGTGACCAGTGTTCGGTCGTCGGGCAGCGGTCAGAGCGCCGGCAGCGTTCACGTGATGCACGCGCAGTCCGAGGGGGTGAAGGTAAAACACACACACACACACACACACACACACACACTACCCTGTAACTCGTGTGTGTTTAACTGTGAACAGTTGAAATATGGACTGATGCAGTGATTGAACCTTTTAACATATTATCATAACTATTGAACAAAAAGCTAACGTTGCTAAAGTGTGAATTGGAAACCATTGCTTACACGACCTTTCATTTAATCAACTTATCATTTATCAATGTTGTATTTTCAGTTCGTTCAGCTCCAACATATACTCTTTGATCTCGCCTCAGTTAAGTGCTAATCTAATTTAAAGCCTTTTTTGATATCAGTCGCTACACAGAGCTTAAAGGAGATTCAATATCATTACCAGATACACTCAGAATGAAAGAACACAACTCCAGATATGTTGTTCAGTTGCCCAAATGTTCTGCTTTAAATGCTAATATCTGAGAGCCGAGGGGTGAAGGCACCACACACACACTCTACCCTGTAATTCATGTGTGTTTAAGCGTGAATATTACAAATATGGACAAGGGCATTGATTAAAGCTTTCATGTATTGTTTGTAATGCCTCTCTGTGAACATCGAGTCCACATTTGGTGACTTTCTGATCCTTATTTCCAGAGAGAGATACATGTGATAAAGTATACACTGCCTCCTTTGGAGAAGATCACATTTTCACTATTATCGTTATTGGGAGTATTCAAACATCAGGGAAAAACGAATTAAGCAATAAGATATGTTTCTAAAACCATCCATTGAAAAATCTACACATATTTAAGCAGTGAAAAAACGCTTTATTCGACCTCTTAGGTGTCTCAACTTTTAGGGGCTTAAATTCCTCTAATATACTGCATGCGCTGTTTTAAGTAATATTCCAAGATGTGCAGAAAACAAAAATCTGCTGATCCATTTTCTAGGTTCAATCTTTATTATATATAATGTAATAATAATCATTTGTATTTATAGGATGCATTTTGGGGTATTCACAGACACTTTACAGGCTAAAAATCCTAAAAACAACATTATAAGTGGGTATTAACAGTTTTTACCAGATTATTTTGAATACTTATTGAATTTCCTGTTTGGTTTCAACCATTTTTGAAAGGGTTATTTGTTGTAAGACTTGTTTGGTGCCAGAATAATACAATTAAATTAAGAATATGAACTTCAAACTCACCTGGAAAATGTTTGATTTGTATCCTATTTAGAAATCAGGGGAATGGTGAACTTCGGCCTCGTGTGGCCAAAGTGAGAACTACAACAACAAACGATCGGTTTTACCTGTTTTACAGAAACTTCTAAAATGATCCTGGAAACCTTTTTTTTGTCTGTTCTTAAATCTTTAAACAGAAACAAAAAAGATTAAAACCAGATGCATAAATTGATCACCAGATTTCTTGATACAGGTCTGCTTCTCGGGGCTTTCTTATAAATAGCAAGAACCAGAGAGAAAAACAGTTTTTAAAATATAAACCTGAAAATGTACAAATAAAAAGTGTTGAATCACTCCAACAACCTCATCTCACAATGATCCGTTTGGTGTTTCAGCCAATCAGAGACAGGTTCTGTATATATCTGAGCCCTGTGATATCAAATCAAATCAAATTTGATTTCTATAGCACATTTAAAAACGATTTTCGGTCGAGCCAAAGTGCTGCACATGCAGATAATAAATAACACATTCCTACCGATATAAACAGAAGACAATAAATTACAACATCAAATATAAAAATCAAACACAGGGAAGTGTCATGAGTCGTGCTCTGCTCTGATTAGAAGGCCAGGGTGAAGAAGTGTGTTTTTAGTGTTGATTTAAAACCCCCTAGGGTCTGGGCCGACCTCACATGGAGGGGCAGAGTGTTCCAGAGCCTGGGGCCAGCCGCCGCGAAGGCTCGGTGCCCTCTGGTTTTTAGCCTGGTTTTAGGCACTACCAGTAGCAGCTGGTCAGCAGACCTTAACGCTCTGGCTGG
>NW_022989881.1:0-30000 GCF_902827175.1 Gymnodraco acuticeps | reverse complement strand
CAAATCTTGTGATCCATTTTCTAGGTCTAATCTTTAATATATATATTCATAATAATACATTGTATTTTTAGGGTATCCACAGACACTTTACAGGCTAAGATTCATAAAAACAACAACACAAGTAGGTATCTACACTTACTTGCTTTTTTCTGTTTGGCCACAAACTTTTTTGAAAGGGTTTTTGTTTCTCTAGTCATAGGAAAGACTTGACAGAGGTACATAACTTAACTAATACAATATATTATAAGCCTTGTGTTTAAAGAGCAGGGCCTTTCCCCCTCCTAACGTTAGCCTGGTTTTCACTACAGGGCCAAGCAGGACTAATTCAAGGCACTACGGGCATCTTTATTATGATATATTTATTTGTTTTGGTGTTATAAATGCTAAATATTGGCCCCTGATGGCCCTACTTGGCCCTGTTGAGAGAAAAGTGGCTGTTGCCAAGAAGACTCAGAGCCAATCACAGCATCCCCCCTGTCTTCTCTCCGTAGAGCTCAGAGGCCGTTGTCCAATGGCTGAGCGACTTTCAGCTGCAGGTCTACGCTCCAAACTTCCTATCCGTGGGCTATGACTTGCCCACCATTAGCCGAATGACCCCGGAGGTAAGGCATCTGACCCCTGACCCCCAGAGAGGCACCTGCAAGGACCACAATGGAAACCAGTCTGCACGACTTTGAATTGTGCCGTCCTTGATGTTTCCCAGATGCATGTGTACCATTTCCCTTAGAAAGTTCTTGAAGAGCACTATCCTTTTCCCACCTACTGTCAAACCTTACACCCTTCACCTGGTCTCTCTTAGATACCTGAGAAACTCTTCTGGTAACAACAACTGGACGCTAACTTTAATAAATATGAAATGGAAATTAAGCTTTTTAACTCTATTGTCGAAAAATAAGATTTCCGAATCTAACTCTCAGCAAAAATGCTTAAAATTATAACTTGTTTAGGGGTTTGCATTTACCCCAGTCTGTTGTTTCAATACGGAAATCCTTTAACTGTATATCAATAATAGTTGCAAGTAAACAGTACAGTAAACATCCATATAAAGATTCAAACACCGTGCAGTTGAGTCTCTTGGCTCTCATCAAAGACATTTGACGTTTGCTCTGCCATCTGCCTAGCAAGAGTAACGTAACTACTAAACGTCATCCCACAGAACTTTAGCTGCCTTTAGCTTAGCAGTGGTGACGTGTAAAAAGTCAATGGTTTTCTGAATGGGTTTTTGGTTGTTAGCCTGAAATAAGTTCTGTGGTTAACACAAGCTGGAGAGATTTTCACGTTTTGTTCTACGATATAAAATACGTCAGTAAATACCCCAATTTAAAAACAGAGGTTGCTAACAAGAGTCTAAATGAGACGACTAAATGTCATCACGCCCAACATTAGCCGCCTTTAGCTTAGCGGTGGTGACGTGAAGTAATGTGACCGTGCTGTAGTTCCTTTATAGCCCAACATTAGCCACCTTTAGCTTAGCGGTGGTGACTTGAAGTCATGTGACCGTGCTGTAGTTCCTTTATAGCCCAACATTAGCCGCCTTTAGCTTAGCGGTGGTGACTTGAAGTCATGTGACCGTGCTGTAGTTCCTTTATAGCCCAACATTAGCCACCTTTAGCTTAGCGGTGGTGACTTGAAGTCATGTGACCGTGCTGTAGTTCCTTTATAGCCCAACATTAGCCGCCTTTAGCTTAGCGGTGGTGACGTGAAGTAATGTGACCGTGCTGTAGTTCCTTTATAGCCCAACATTAGCCTCCTTTAGCTTAGTGGTGGTGACGTGAAGTCATGTGACCGTGCTGTAGTTCCTTTATAGCCCAACATTAGCCACCTTTAGCTTAGCGGTGGTGACTTGAAGTCATGTGACCGTGCTGTAGTTCCTTTATAGCCCAACATTAGCCGCCTTTAGCTTAGCGGTGGTGACTTGAAGTCATGTGACCGTGCTGTAGTTCCTTTATAGCCCAACATTAGCCACCTTTAGCTTAGCGGTGGTGACTTGAAGTCATGTGACCGTGCTGTAGTTCCTTTATAGCCCAACATTAGCCGCCTTTAGCTTAGCGGTGGTGACGTGAAGTCATGTGACCGTGCTGTAGTTCCTTTATAGCCCAACATTAGCCACATTTAGCTTAGCGGTGGTGACGTGAAGTCATGTGACCGTCTTGTAGTTCCTTTATAGCCCAACATTAGCCACTTTTAGCTTAGCGGTGGTGACGTGAAGTCATGTGACCGTGCTGTAGTTCCTTTAGAGCCCAACATTAGCTCTTTACTTCAGAAATCATAAAGTGGTGTTAACATGTGGAGATTATCCTGCTGAACTAGACGTGTCAGTATCATAAACGTTTGTTTGACACATAGATTATTTTCTGCAGTAATCCAAAATCACATGGAGGAATCCCATTGACTTGTTTCGAGGTCTGCCCTTGTGATGCTACTTTCAGGATCCACTACAGAATTACATCATCCCTGCACTACTCTATTAAAAATAGCTCAACATACCCACACATCCTCCTGACCCCCCGATCACCTCCCACACTGCCTGTTCTGAAATAACTATACGAATGCTCTCTGCCACGCTCACCTACATGCAAATCATTTATAGTATATATAAATTATTTGTACATGTACTTACACTTCGGGGCTGTGCATGCTGAATGGTTCAGAGCCGAGCTGACTATAAAAGGCTATTGTTAATAAAATATATGTCGTAGTAATCTTGCCTATTCTACTGTGTGTTTGGGTCGCATCTGCATATCATTTATTCAACTGTGTGTGTGTGTGTGTGTGTGTGTGTGTGTGTGTGTGTGTGTGTGTGTGTGTGTGTGTGTGTGTGTGTGTGTGTGTGTGTGTGTGTGTGTGTGTGTGTGTGTGTGTGTGTGTGTGTGTGGGAGTGTTATGATTGTCCATGTATGTTTGTAAAAGTGTGTTCTCGTGTCTACACCTTAAGAAATACACAGAAACAAAACTAGAAAGATAATCACCTGATGATGTATTTTCTTTATAAATAACAGTTTTAACTAAATCTGTACATTTTCATTTTCAATACACTTACTTTGTGTATTGAAAATACAATAACGAATTTAAAGGATATTATGGAGCGGATTCTTTCCAGATGCTTCCTTTTCACTGCAGACATTCGCTTTTGCTTTTCTTATGATTTTGAGAAATTTCTGCTCTATTTTCAACCGAGGCTTTGATCAGATGTCACGCTGTACTGTTTCTTTGTGTTGCAAGTTTTCTTCTATGTGTGTGTGTAACAGAGACTGTGTGTGTGTGTGTGTGTGTGTGTGTGTGTGTGTGTGTGTGTGTTTGTGCGTGCGTGTGTGTATGTGTGTGTTTGTGCGTGTGTGTGTGTTTGTGTCTGCTGGAGTCTTGGGGAGATTGTGTGGAGGAAAAAGCCTGAACATGCCACGACTGTACCTTACTTGTGTGTGTGTGTGTGTGTGTGTGTGTGTGTGTGTGTGTGTGTGTGTGTGTGTGTGTGTGTGTGTGTGTGTGTGTGTGTGTGTGTGTCTGTGCGTGTGTGTGTAGGATCTGACGGCGATTGGAATAACTAAACCCGGCCACAGAAAGAAGATGACGTCAGAGATTAACAAAATGGGTGTCAATGATTGGCTGCCTGACCACAAACCTGTGAGTGCAACCCAACACTGACAACACAACACCATGTTTTTTTGTTTTATTTTGAAAAAACACCTTGTGCCACTTCCTGTCTTTGTGTTTTCCTGCTTCCACGCTGTTTTTGCCTTTTTTAGATGAACACACAAACGCAGAACGAACAGAAAGCATGTGCACATATCTAAAAACAAGCTTTATTAAGAGTAAAGCTGGTAGAAACACAACACAGCGTTAGCGCCAACTAACCTTCATGTAATAATAATAATAATAATGCATTACATTTTTTATTAGAGCGCTTTTACAGGTGCTCAAAGCGCTTTACAAGTACACATTACACATATTAGACATGTAAGAATCATTACTGCGGACATTACCCACAGGAGCAAATGCGGGTAAAGTGTCTTGCCCAAGGACACAACGGCCTGACAGTGGCGGCCGAGGCGGGATTCGAACTGGAGTTCACCAATGATCTGATGACCAACGCTCTAACCACTGCGCCAAAACATGTGCTGACGTTCCCCACGGGGATTAATAAAGATCCATCTTATCTCATGCTTCTGGTGTTTTCCTCCAGGCCAATCTGGGCGAGTGGCTGTCTGCGATCGGGCTGAGTCAGTACCACCAGGTGTTGGTTCAGAACGGCTACGAGAACATCGAGTTCATCACCGACATCACCTGGGAGGACCTGCAGGAAATAGGCATCATCAAACTGGGTAAGTTATTGTTTTGACATCAGTACGTATGAAGAAGATTTGAAAGTATGACATGTGAAATGTGCAAGCGTACCGAGCCCAAGGTTAGATCTGTGAAACACATTCATATGTGGTTCATTTAAGTTCAAATGAAAGTAAGGTTAATAATTCACCCTCTGCCTCTGTATACTTGCTTTGGGCCTTCATAGTAATAGCTCATGTGTACTCTTTGATTGATAATGATGTAGTTTATACTGTATGTAAACTTATAGAGGTGATCTTAATTAAAGTACTGTTGTTATTGTTTTCAGGCCACCAGAAGAAGCTGATGCTGGCGGTGAAGCGTCTCGCTGAAATGCAGCGCGGATCAGATGGTCGGGGGAAGAAGCCTCCACCAATCACACAGCAGCAGGAAGCGACGTTGATAGACAGCCCGCCTCCAGACGGTGAGCTAACAGATCAGAAAGAACTCAATGGTGCTCTGAGGAGATTCAGATGGTAAGGAGGGGAGGGGGGGGGTTACCTTGGTTACTGATTGGCTAATGGTTACACAAGCCAAAATAAACATTATGACATCATAATGTGGTCAAAATCTGATCAGCTCATTTTCAGACAGGTTTTTATAGAAATGGATCAAAAAGAGAGAGAATCTTTATTCCTGAAACTTTCAGAGTCTCTTTCCACAGAGGGGACACATGTTGATGTAGAAGAGACATGAAGAAGAGGGGACACATGTTGATGTAGAAGAGACATGAAGAAGAGGGGACACATGTTGATGTAGAAGAGACATGAAGAAGAGGGGACACGTGTTGATGTAGAAGAGACATGAAGAAGAGGGGACACGTGTTGATGTAGAAGAGACATGAAGAAGAGGGGACACGTGTTGATGTAGAAGAGACATGAAGAAGAGGGGACACATGTTGATGTAGAAGAGACATGAAGAAGAGGGGACACGTGTTGATGTAGAAGAGACATGTAGAAGAGGGGACACATGTTGATGTAGAAGAGACATGAAGAAGAGGGGACACGTGTTGATGTAGAAGAGACATGAAGAAGAGGGGACACGTGTTGATGTAGAAGAGACATGAAGAAGAGGGGACACGTGTTGATGTAGAAGAGACATGAAGAAGAGGGTTTTGCATGATAGGTGACCTTTAAAAAGGTTCAACTTGAATGTACTGTAGTAACTTCATGATTATCTAATAAAGTAAATTCATACCCTGTCTTTTAAATATTCATATTAATCTAATTAATTACTTTGTTTTACTTTGATCTCAGAGCTCATGTCTCCAAAGATGAGCTCCTTCCAGGACAGCGAGTTGAGCCCCGAGCTGCAGAGCGCCATCATGACTCAGCCAGGACAGGAAGTGAAAGCTCAGCGAACACGAAGCAAAGACCACGAGGAGATTCTGATTGGAGGAGGAGGAGAACGAGGAGAACGAGAAAGAGGAGGAGGAAGAGGAGAAGGAGGAGAAGAAAGAGGTGTTGGAGGAGGAGGAAGAGGAGGAGGAGAACGAGGAGAACGAGGAGGAGGAGGAGGAGGAGGAGGAGGAGGAGAGGAGGAGGAGGAGGAGGAGAAAGAGGAGTATTGCAGACCTTCCACCAAAAAAAGGAGGCTCGGACTATGCGCCAGCAGAGCAGCCAGGGGAGTCGAGGCAGCGTTTCCTCTCAGGGGAAACACCGTCACTCCCACTCCCACTCCATGCCTGCGCCTCCCTACACGCCTCCTCACACCCCCACCAAGCCGAGGACCTCCTCTTCCTCCTCCTCCTCCTCCTCCGTCCAGAGCACAGCTTCCCCGCAGACCAAACACAAGCCCACGCCCCCGTTCATCCAGGGCGAGAGACCCCAGTCTCCTCGATCGAACCCCCCGCAGTCTCCAACCCAACGAGGGCCTCCGATAACCCAGATCCCCCCCCAGACACAACAGCAGCCTCCAGACGTGATGCAGAGCCAGGCTCAGCCTCAGCACCCCCCACAGACACAGGGGATGGAGGTAAGGGACTTCAAACTCAATTAAAGCTGCGAGCAGTGATGAGCGGTCTTCAGACTCGGCCGTCGGCAAACGTGGGAAGTTTCGGGCCGATCGAACAATCTCTGTAGGACTTACAGCAGTAACATAAACATCTTGTTTGTTGGCGAGTGATCTGTCTCCATGGCAACGGTATATGATGTCACCCCATAATACAGTTAAATGTCTTGAGGGCTGCATCATTACTCAAAACAAAAAAAACTCATCTCTTTCGACTCCACTTCGAGCGATAGAACTATTAACAAATCACTTATATACTAATAAAGGACTGGCTTATCTAAAGCCAGTTGAGTAGCACTTCAAATGTTTTGGCTCTATGAAACCTGATGTACTTATATGATTCTGTTTTCTTCAAGGTTGTGTCTTCCTGGTCGAATGTACTTATTGTAAGTCGCTTTGGATAAAAGCGTCAGCTAAATGCAATGTAATGTAATGTAATTATCAAACATGTGAAGTTTTGGGCCGTTTGGAGCATTTCCACTGAAGTTATGAGAAACCCGTATTTCATGGCGAGCATTGTGTTTCCATGGCAACGGCATTTGACGAAAACCTCATAACTGACATAGAGATGTCTTCAGGGCTGGACCGTTAGCACACGTCAAGTTTGACCACTTTTTGACCATTTACATTATTTACGTTATAGCAAAATCGTATTTTACGGCGAGGAATGCGTTGGCAACAGCGTTTTAGCGAATCTCACAATTGTCATATAGACATGTTGCGGGCCGGACCATTAGCCATAATCTGAAGTCTGGTGCCA
Source organism: Gymnodraco acuticeps (assembly GCF_902827175.1). Lineage (NCBI taxonomy): Eukaryota > Metazoa > Chordata > Actinopteri > Perciformes > Bathydraconidae > Gymnodraco > Gymnodraco acuticeps. The sequence goes on along the minus strand of NW_022989881.1, from coordinate 22,910 downwards.
TTTGGACGATTTTCCTAAGAGTTACGACAACACCGTGTTTTATGGCGAGGGATGCCATGGAAACGGCATATGATGAGATCCCAGATTTGGTGTAGTGCTGTTGAGGCATCGGTCGATGATATACAAGTGTACTATACAAGTTGATGTACACCTCCAAGAGGCTTTTTGGTTCGTCTCTGCACCCTAGATATAGGTAGCGATTTTCGTTGGTGTTGGGGGGGGGGTGGTTAAGTTCAAAACGGAAGTGGGCGTGGCTTGCACAGTTTTTTTATGCAAAGTTCCGGAACTCATTTCACACGTCTATTTTCACCGGTCCTGACGCGCGTGTAACATTTTGTGAGCTTTCATATATGTTGCGGAGTTCAAAAGTGCGAACAAAGAGGACAAATTAAAATCAGAATAATAAGAATAATCCTATCGATTACAATAATGTAGCGACCACAGTGACGTGGGCTACCTTCTGTCATGATTTTGGCCCCTTTCTCTGAGCTTTTGCTCGTCGTTTTCCCTGTTTTGTGTGTGTTTGGCAGGGTTGTAAATAATTCACCTTATGCCTCTTTATACTTGCTTTGGGCCTTCATAGTAATAGCTCATGTGTACTCTTTGATTGATAATAATGTAGATTATACAATGTATTCTGCTAATTACGCCAGTTGATATGTAAAGTTGTAGAGGTGCTTTTTAAATAAACGTACCTTAACTTTAACCTCAACAGCCACAGGTCCCGATGCTGTGTCTTCCTCCAGAGGTTTCTGAGGGGAAGGAGCCATCACGCCCCCACACCCTCCCCCGATACAACTTCTCCGAGGGGGAGTGTGACGACAAGGACGGAGGGGAGGAAGCCGAGATGGTGCTGAGTCCACTTCCTGCCCCGGTGGTCAGAGGAGACGGAGTTAAATACGCAACGCACCGAGTCAGCCGCAGCCACTCGGTCCGCAACCAGGAGAAAATACGCAACCACTCGCAGACGTTAGCTCTGCGTCAGAAGAAGAAAGGACCGCCTCCACCTCCGCCCAAACGCTGCAGCTCCGCCATCTCCACCTCCACCTCCAACCTGACGGAGAGCACGCTCGTCACCGCAGGGGGTGGGATGCTGGACGTGCCGTTCCTCCAGCAGCGGAGGGCCAGCGACCTGGGGGTCTCCGTGGAGACGGTCGTCTTGGAGAAGAGCAGCGTGGGCAGCGTGAGGAGCATCGCCGCCATGTTGGAGATGTCGTCCATAGGAGGCGGACCAAAAGGCATGGCGCTGCAGAGGAACTTCCTGCAGGTAGGGGGAGCGCTTTCATTGGTTGCAAAAAACACCTTGAATTACGATTTGCCTTAAAGTACCAGTAAGAGTTTCCTTGAAATGAAATCAGTTGAACAAATACTTCCTAAGAAGGAAATGAACCGAACCGTGAGAGCCCAATGGATATTCTTAACAATCCGGGCATTTTGCCGTACTTCTCAACGAGGATGCATTCATGCACTAACAATATCAAGTACACAAGTACAGGAATTAAGACGGAGGACAGGTCTTGTGGGTCTTTCTTAAGGAGAAAACTTAGGGTGTCAGGTGCAGCTTCAATGGTACTCTAAAATATTGTATATCCACATTAATTGATGTAGTTAATGAGCTAAAGCATTATATAACAAATTAATTTGTGTGTGTGTTTACCAGGTGGGTAAAACTCGCGATGCCATTGGTCTGGACGGGGAGGTGGTGAACCGGAGGAGGACCATCAGCGGTCCGGTGTCCGAGCTGGTGGAGGCGGCAAGAAGGGAACAACCCACTCCTCAACCTCAACCCTCCATCCAGCCCTCACCCTCCGTCCAGCATTCTGCCTTCTCCCCTCCACCAGTGAACGCCTCCTCCAACAACCTTCCGTCCTCCAACAACCCTCCGTCCTCAAACAACCCTCCGTCCTCCAACAACCCTCCGTCCTCCAACAACCCTCCGTCCTCCCCCCAGCCTCCGTCCAGTTCGTTGGAGAATCTACCGTTTGCAGACGAGGGAAGTCTGACCATCCGCCGCCAAGGACGAGGAGAAGGAGAAGGACAGGTAGCTATCTATATATATGTTGTCTTTCTTTCTATCTATCTAACTAACTAACTATCTATCTCTCTATCTATCTATCTATCTATCCATCTATCTATGCAGCGCAATGTAATGTGCTAAATCTAAATGTGCTTTCTGTAAAATGAACCATAGTGCAGCTTCTGTTCTCTGTAAGCGTTATCCGTGCTTATCTTTGTCAATACTTCTGACTGTTTGTGCAAAAATCCACTCTTGTCACGAATGTATGAATTTTCCGTTAGTGTGTATTTTGTGTTTGTCTGCAGGGCGACGGGGAAGAGGTGGGCTTCACCAACGAGGACATCTCCGGAGTCGAGTCCACCACCACATCGACCCTGAAGCGACGCCCCCGAAGCTCCAAACCTCACCCCAATGGCTCCGACTTCACGCTGCAGGAATCGTCCACCGTGAAGCGCCGACCCAAGAGCCGCGACAAGGAGCCGGAGGGTTACGCAGAGATGGCCGCCATCGGAGAACCCAACACCACCCAACCGGTTCCCTACCAGAACGGCACCGTGAACATGAAACGCCGCCAAGGATCGGACGAAGGAGTGACGGAGCAACCGCAACCCCAACCTCCACTGCATCCACAACAACATCCACAACAACATCCACAACAACCTCCACAACAACCTCCGCAACAACATCCACAACAACCTCCACTTTATCCACAACAACCTCCACAACAACATCCACTGCATCCACAACAACATCCACTTTATCCACAACAACATCCACTTTATCCACAACAACCTCCACAACAACATCCACTGCATCCACAACAACAATCGCAGCCGACTGCTGTTCCCCGCAGAGACAGCGTGGACCAGGTGGTGATTGAAGGCGTTCCCATTAGAAAACCAAAGCCTCCGGTCTCCCCGAAGCCATTCGTTTCGCAGATAAAGAGGCAAGGAGGACCGCCCACCCCCCCCCAGCCGGTCTCCAACAGGAGGGTCCCGTTACCTGGCCCGGGGACGCCTGGAAGCCCAGGTACTCTCACTGATGGAGGTTCACTACTGTTTATGCTAAGTTCAGCAACACACTTACTAGGTTTTTGTAGCTAAAAGCAACTACAGTCACCATTCAACTATTAAAATATTCAGCTTTTTCTGCATTTTCAGCTCAGTTCAGCAACAACTTTGCGAAGCTTCCAGCATTCGCACGCATTTTCAGCAAGAAATGCATTTCCTAGTTTGAATTTCACTGCGTGTCCCAAGGTGTTTAATAGTTAAAGGAAATGTACACTTTAAACCAAATGCAAAAAAAGAAAAGAAAACAAGCTTCATATTCAGGGATTTCACAATACAAGACATTCTAGTAGTCGTACCAATAATAGGGACATTTCACAATTCTTGTTGCCAATTAGATATCACTGTCAAAGACCAAAAACAAAACATTGCTGTGGGAACATATCCTTCAAACAACTGTGTTTGTTAAAGTTTATTTAAGTTTTTGTTTTATTTTACATTGAACGTATCATGATAACACTATAATTTACAATATAATATATTCTTATGAATGAAAATACACAAAAGAGTCTACTCCTCTATCTGTTTCAGCTCTGTTCCAAAAGTGCTGATTCTGTGTCTGTAGCTTTAAATGCTAATGAGCTGCTGCTGGCCACGCCCCTCTGAGAGATCATTGGTTTAAAAAGCACAATGTTGCTTGAAGGAGATTCAGGTGATAAAGTGGGCGGGGGATGGATCAGAAAAAAAAGAAAGGGGGTCTTTGTTCCTGAAACTTCCAGAGTCTCTAAACACAGAGGGGATTTTGCACAATCGGTGACCTTAAAGTTGTTCATTGCATATCTACACTGCAGCAGACAACAATAAAGCCCTTTGATCCTTTACCCTGACATTCATACTTTCTCCATTTCCGTAGTTGAAGGGAAGAAGATTCCGCCCCCAGTCTCACCCAAACCGACGCCCCCACCGACGGCCCCCAAACCGTCCAAACTGATCCACTCCATGACCAGCCCCCCCCCCCCATCATCATGCAGTGGTTTCTAGGCAGACCAGCTCCCCGCCATATTTCCCCCTCGCCAACATCCCCGGTCCAACGAACGCCAAACCGCTGAGCCCGTCCCCCCCGAGCCCTCGCACCCCCCAGACCCCCACCACACCTCAGACCCCCGCCACCCCCAGCCCCACCCCCCCGCCCGTCAAGCCGCCTCGCTCCTCGATCGGGGGGGTGTCCGTGGACAGCGGGATGATGGGGGGCGGAGTCACGGCTCCGGAGCTGCTGGTGCATCAGAAGCTGGAGGAGACGAGCGCCTCGCTGGCCGCCGCGCTGCAGATCGTGGAGGATAAGATCCTGAGGCAGGAGGAGTAAGGAGCACACACACACACAGAAATAAACACACACACACATACAGAAAGAAACACACACACATAGATACACAGATACAAACACACACATATCAAACATTTCCCAAATTTGTATCAATAAAGTACTTCTTATCTTATCTTATACACACACACACACACACACATACACAGAAAGAAACACACACACACATACATACACAGCATTTTGTATTTATTGAAATTACATTATTAATATAATAAAAAACTATATATATGTAAAAGATATAATACATATATGTCATTTATATAACGCTTTTTCTGGTGCTCAAAGCGCTTGGTTTTAAGAAGACATTATTATTTCCAATCCACTGTTATAATGTTGTGCTTCTGTGTGTGTGTGTGTGCGTGCGTGCGTGCGTGCGTGTGTGTGCGTGTGCGTGTGTGTGTGCAGCTCCATGGAAGAGCAGAAGACGACGGTCAGCATCCTGGACGATATCGGCAGCATGTTCGACGACCTCGCCGACCAACTGGACGCCATGCTGGAGTAACCATGGAAACAGACTCTGATGGCACAATCTCTCTCTCTTCCTCTCTTCATCCTCCTCTCTGATGATGATGATGATGATGATGATGGATGAAGAGAGAGACACTTTAAGAGAGAGGGTAGATAAAAAAGGACCAAAAACAAAGACTGACGTGGAGAGAGAAGAATATAAAAAAATAAAAAATAGAAGAGCCTGCAATCAAACCGCGGGTGTTTTCCACTCCTGACGACAAAACAAAAACTAATCGAAGCACCACCTGTGTGCTGAATCATAGTCTGGTATGTGTACATTCTAAGCATGGAGAGTTTATATCTACTGAAAAAGTCCTGCATTAGCACAGTAATATATGATAATGATAATAATAATATAACGATAAATATGAAGCTCTTTGGTTTGATGTCTGTGTGGAACCTCTGGTGTTGTGACCATGTAAAAGGACACGGAGGAAAGATTTGTATCCGTGACCAAAATGAGACGATTCAGCTCCTGAGGTGTGTGTGTGTGTGTGACAGTGTGTGTGTGACAATGTGTGTGTTGTGTGTGTGTGTGTGTGTGTGTGTGTGTGTGTGTGTGTGTGTGTGTGTGTGTGTGTGTGTGTGTGTGTTGAGACGGATGAGTGCTTGTGAATTGTTGGAATTTCAGGATTCAGTTTACTGTCCTGGCTGCGGTCATACACTCTGCTCCATCCTCATTATTTCCGCCCCTCCAAATAAAAAACATTCACAGGAGAAGCACAATGCAGCCACGGGAGCCCGCACAATATGAAATCAATATTTAACGAGAGAAGCTGCAGCAGGTAGTCTGAAAGAAGACGTTAGGTGTTGGGGATAAGGTTCGGAAAGTTATGGAGAAGGATTTAAAGGGTGCAAGGTGTTAGAAAAGGGAAGATGGAGGTCATAGAGTTGGTTATTGTTGGGTCAAATGTGAGATTTGGGCTCTGTTGTAACAAGCTGCAGAGTCACAGCTCAGTTCAAATCATTCCTGATACCTGCAGAAAATAAGGGCAACGCAACAAACTTCAGGTAACAAAATAAGGACATATATCATACTTAAATCCAATGACAAATTCATTATCAAACACTTTCAAGTAGGGATGCATTAATCAATTTTCAAGGTCACCAGACTACATTGATAAAGACAGTATTTTTACCTTTGGTTGGTTCGGAGTTGGACAAAAAACGTTAAAGTTGAGATGTATCAATGCAATTTATTCTCCTCTGATAATCTAATGTAATCCACCCCTGAAGACACTTTTCAAAGGGATGGTTCCTTTTTCAAGGCAACCAAACTCCATTGACAAAAACAGTAATTAATTCATTCAGATTAACCAAAGCCGAACAATAATATAAGATAAGAGGTACTTTATTGATCCCAAATAGGGAAATGCGTTGCAGCAGCATACAAAACAACAAAACAAATCATAAATGATTATTAAATTGTACAGTGTGTCCAGTTATCCAGAGAGAAGCTATGGAGTGCCAAAAAAACTAATTGATGCAGCAGTAAATCTGCAAGAGAAGTAAAATTACAACCAAACTCCATTGACAGAAACAGTAACTTGGTGAATGGTTAGTAACTGGTTGGTTAGATTCACTAAAGTTGCACAATAAAGCCATTCAAAATGACCCCCCTCGGCGGTTCTAGTGTTAAAAACAGAAATGTTGAATATAAAATGTTTTCTACCGAATTTGAATGTACATTTTTTATTTCATTTTTTATAGTATCAATATTTTTAGGAGTTATGCACGACTGATGCTTTTAAATTAACATTTCAAAAAAATCTCATGTCCCCCTGCAGTACTCCAAGGTACCCCTAGGGGTCTGCATACCCTCATTTGAGAACTGATACCCCTCCATCAGCACACTCTCACACACTGATCTGTCACAGAAAATGAAACACAATAACCCAGGGTCATAACACCCCCAACAAATGTGGTGTTGGGGTATGATTGCATTGGGTGATCCCGGACGAGCCCCCAATGTTAGGTTACCGTAGACCCGGGACGTAATCTAAATCACCATCTGCACACTCTCCCACACATATCTGTCTCAGAGAATGAAACACAGTAACCCATAACAACCCCCCCCCCCCCCAAAATGTGGTCTAGGAGTATGATAGCTTTGGGTGAGAGAGACCCGTGTTCTGATCCCGGACGAGTCCCCCAAAAAATGAATCAGAATCAAGGTTTTTTACACATACAAGGAATTTGCTTTGGTATCTGGTGGTGCGAACACAAACAATGTAAAAAAAATAGAAATATATAAGGATAATACAAAAAAAGTATTATTAAGAAATATTTTAGCATTAAAAAAGGATGCTAAAGACAAGTATTTACACCAGATTTAAATGTAACTATACAAATAACTTTAAAAGCTAAAAAACAAAAAGACTTAGGACAATGAGTATATACGGCAAACTACGGAGTATTATCTTATATTTTGAAGTGGAGTTGTTAGGTTTCCCTAGACGCGGGACATAACAGCAGTAAATCTGCAACTTGTTTTTTTAGAAAGTAAATTGATTGTTTATGTCAATGGAGTCTGGTGGCTTGAAGGAGAGCATTGCCATTTATCTACTCAGTTCTTAAATCATTCCTGATACCTGCTGTTGTTGGAAATAAGGGCAACGAATTTCAGGATCCCCCACACTCATTTTAAAATATTTTGATTAAAACACTCAAATGAATTTTCAAACACCGTTAAGTAGAGATGCTTTAATGCAACTTTTTCTCTTCTGAAAATCCCAAATATAAACCTCCCCTTCGGGCACATTTTGAAGAGATAGTTACATTTTCACCAGTGACCAGACTCCATTGACAACATGGAGAAAGAATCACCGTTACATTCAGTCACCAAAGTTGCACAATAACACAAACCAACTCCTTTGTTTTCATAAAATTACAGTTTTTTGTCGATGGAGTCTGGTGGCTTGGAAGAGAGTAGAGATCCTGATACAACCGGAAACACTACATTATACTGATGAAAAAACTGTCTTTAATGTGGAAAAGGTCACATCTTGCTTCCACACTGGATCCATTAAATGATCAGTTCGGATACTGCATCCCTATTTATATAATCCCCTGTATTCATTCATATAAAAAGATCCATAATACGCCCAAATCCCTGCGTGGATTACCGGGTATTTCATTAGTAAATTACAATAAACCTTCAGCGAACAATCATCCTCTGTTCATCTCCATCTCCTTCGTCCCACACCTTCCTAACCACCCACCCGTGTTGCCATGACAATCTACATCATCACCCTCACCATCCTCATCGTCACCATGGTTACTAAACAGTGTGTTGCTGTGGGACATGGGATAAACATTTTAAAAAGGTGCTGATGGAGTGAGCGGCAGCAGAGATCTGTGAAGAGGGACGGTTTGCATTTAAAGAGGCACTTCCATAGCGGTATACTACACTACCCATAATGCAACTCAAGAGAGGTGCAGAGATGTGGTATTTCTGTGTTGGAACCTGACGGCAACATCTCCCTGGTCCAATGGGATTTCTCTATGTGATTTTGGATTATTGCAAAAAAAAATCTCAATGATACTTACACATTCAGTTCAGCAGGATAATCTCCACATATTAACAACACTTTATGATTTCTGAAGTCAAAAAGCTAACGTTAGGCTATAAAGGAGATAGAGCACAGTCATATGACTTCATGTCACCACCGCTAAGCTAAAGGCGGCTAATGTTGGGCTATAAAGGAACTACAGCACGGTCACATGACTTCACGTCACCACCGCTAAGCTAAAGGTGGTTAATGTTGGGCTATAAAGGAACTACAGCACGGTCACATGACTTCACGTCACCACCGCTAAGATAAAGGTGGCTAATGTTGGGCTATAAAGGAACTACAGCACGGTCACATGACTTCACGTCCACACCGCTAAGCTAAAGGTGGCTAATGTTGGGCGTGATGACCTTTTGTCATCTCATTTAGACACTTGTTAGCAACGTCGTAGAACAAAACGTTAAAATCTCTTCAGCTTGTGTTAACCACAGACCTTACTTCAGGATAACAATCCAAACACACATTCAGAAAAAGCATCAAGGAGTGCTAAATTGCTGACTCATTACCCGGTTTTAGGACTCATTCCTGCACTTGTTTGTGACGCTCCCAATTACAGATGGTATCACTATGATATTTATGTGAAGTGCCTCTTTAAATTCCTCAAACTTGCCTCGGTCCTTAAAGAAAATCCAGGTTTCGCAGCAGCAGCCACACTCCCTATATGAAATGAATTCAGAGAATAGTTGTGGTATTTAAATTATGAAAAACATAGAGATTATATATATGGATATTTGCAACAAAAAAATATGAAATGTATTTATGATGTGTGTGTCATCCTGAAGAATATTTTTCAAAGTGAACAGATCTAATCTGAGTGTTTGCTTCTCCATGCTTAAGTGACTGAAGACTCATTGTAGGATACCATGATGGGATATTTCCAGGAAGCATTTGTGTTATTTTAATTATTATTTGATCTCTGCCTACATGTGTACGTGGGTGTGGCGATGTGTATAATACAAGCAATTCTTGTTGTTCTGTTTTATTATTTTGTATTATTTTAAATGCAATGTTTTTTCTTTGAAACATGTGCCTTGCGTTGTGATTTTGGTCTGACTACAGTACAGTGGATGGGTGTTTATAAAATATGAAGATCTCTCGCTATGTTTTTGCTTTGTTGGTTCATGGTCTAAAAAGAAAAGGTATGCTGCTCCTCGAAAATCACTATTTAGACGTGATATTTAACATAAAAACATGACATTGAAACAAACAACATCTCGCCTGTTATTAAAGGAAGCACATTTATGAAAATATGTTTTTAAAAAAAGATCATTATTATGAGAAAAATTCATGAAATATTGACATAGGCAATGACTATATATCTGGAAATAAAAAATGACTTAAGGCGCTTTCACACAAAGAACTTTTCCCAGGAATAGTTCCCGGAAATCTTTAGTCCCTGAACTTTCTAGAAGATCGCGTTCACACCGGAATAAGTCCCTGAGGGAGGATTACGCAAATGAAGCCGCTGACGTCACTTCTTCTTCTTCTTCTTCTTCTTCTTCTTCTGCTTTGGGTTTACTGGCAGGCCGCAAACAACTTCACGGCGTATACTGCCACCCGAAGTCCCCGGCCGGAAGTCCCCGGAGTTGGGGAAGGAGTAAATCGCCAGAACGCCGACACCTCCTCTTCTCCACCGCTCCCATGTTTTATTTTGTGTTGCCATAAGTTAGTCTCTCTGCGTTTGTGCGCTGGGCTAATGCTAATGCTAATAATGCTAATGTCAGCAAATAAAATGGCGGCTTCACAAAACTTTTCTGAGTTTTACGGGGCGTGGTTTGCAATCCGCCCAGCCAATCAGAAATTGGAACCCTTTTCTCCCCATGAAACTCCCTGCTCTCTAGCAGGGACTTTCATGGGGAGAAAATGTTTGCAAAAAAAAGTTCTCGTTCCAGATCTTTTTGGTGTGAACGCAACATCCCAAGAACTATCGGAACTATTCCTAGGAAAAGTACTCCGGTGTGAAAGCTCCTTTAGTATTACTTTAAAATGTACCCAAAGTGTATCTGGAAATAATGATTTAATATAGTTAAATAATGAAAGACATCGCAAAGACATTACTTGCTAAGGCAAAGTAATTACCTTGTTTTATCAAAAATGTCTCAAATAATGACATTTTCTGGAAATATTGACCTTATATTACAGAAATACTAATAATAATAATAATACATGGGATGTTTATAGCGCTTTTCTAAATGCTCAAAGATGCTTTACATAAAATCAGAACAGAAACAATAATGATTTAGGATCAGAAACAGTGACTAAGTATCCGGTAATAATGATTAAATATTTCATAAATGACTCACTAATCTGTAAAAATGTACTTAGTATTTCTAAAAATATCGACATAGTGTCAGGAAGAACGAAGTGTCTGAAAGTAATGACTTAATTTGCCAAAAATGACTTTTAAAACAAGATCAAATATACTTTATTAATCCTAAATTGGGAAATGTTTTCAATGCAGCAGCATGTTAAACAAGTATGTAATGGTTAGTATTAAGAAATATATACGATAAAATGACCAAAAGTATTTGGAAATAATGACACAATTTTCAAAACAATGACTTTCTTAACGCCAAATAACTAAGCGATGACCAAAAAAATACATATTGTTTGGAAATAATGACAAAGTATAGCAAAACAATGACTTCATCTCTAAATGGGTTTCTTATTATCTTGAGATATTAAGTTTTTTCTAAGTAATTTCTCATAATAATAACTTACTCTACCTTTTTGAATTGCATTGCCAGAAATGGTCTTCCATAGTTAACTCACAGTCAGTGCCACAAGATCTCCTCTCCTCTGATTGGACGATTAGAGATTTCATTATTCCAATAGCACATCTGATTTGGACCAGTTTTAATGCAGCAGATTTACTATAAACCTAGAGACAGCCGGTAAGATAAATACCAGGTAAATACTATGATAAATGTAGGTGTAATGTATATTTGAGTTTTCTTACATCTGTTCCTATCTGACTGACATTTCTCTAATTGATTTTAAACCACGTAAATCCACGACAACTTCCCCGGATCAGAGGTCAAAGGTCAGCTGTAGTTTCCTCCCTTTCCTCCAACAACACCTCTTTATAAAGTCATGTTTAACACTTCCTCTCCTTCCTCTGGTCTCATTTTGGTCGTCTCTCTCGTTGTAGGAGTTTCCTGAAGAACGTTAAAAAGGTGGAATGGTTGTGGTGTGTGTGTGTGTGTGTGTGTGTGTGTGTGTGTGTGTGTGTGTGTGTGTGTGTGTGTAGTGACTGCATCTGCTCTGAATAAATAAATGTTCGACACACACTGCTTCCTGTGTACTTCACTCTTCCTCCTGCAGGGGGCAGCACCACACTGCAATAAATCATCAGTTCATTTTTCTATTTAAAAGTACAAAATATACTTAAAGTACCAAAAGTCAAAGCACTTCTACAATGTGTACTTTCCCATTTCAGAATCATGCTGGATTATGAATATCGAAACTGATGATAGATATAATAATAATTCATGGTATTTATGTTTGTGCTTTACATTAGATATATCAGACATGTCACATCTGGAGGTATTTAGGAGGAAGTGCCTTGCCCAAGGACACAATATATTACCATATACTACTTTAATCTCAGAATATCCATCTCGTTTTCATTTAAATTCAAGACTTTAAAATTTGTTATTTTTATTAAAGGTCCCATGTCATGCTTTTCTGGTTGTTACCCGTCCCCTTGAAGGTGAAGGTTTTTCTGCATGTAAACGGTCTGCAGAGCCACAAACCTTCAAAGTGCACCCTGTAGCGAGTAAAACTCTAACACAGAGAAGACCTGTCTGTGCTGCCCCAGAACGCCTCGTTGGACATTTATCTTTTTCTTCCTGGGTACAGTGACGTGCCCATACCCAAATGGACCCATTGGTCCAAATGGGGGGGGGGGGGTTAGGTGCTAGTGGAGCCTCGCAGATGGGGGTGCTGCAGTCCCCTCAGCACCCCCTTCCCGCGTCCATTCGCAATGTCTCGCAGACCCCACGCAGCAAGCAGGAAATGAACCCAGCTCACACTGTCCGCTCCTCGCAGCACCGAGCCCCGCAACATCCCGCCAACACGGCCCCCAGACCCCACGCAGCATTCTCATCTGCTTGTCATTACTGGTGTCATTTTCTGGTAGCTAACGCCATTGTAACACATAATCACTGATGTTCCGCTGTAACCGTGGTGGACTCTTCAGAACAGAGTGGGCGAGCTGACCAATCAGAGCACAGTGGGCTCACAGGGAGGGGGGGGGGGGGCAGGAGCTCCAACAAGCCGTGTAGGACAGAGAGTGAATACACAGACTATACAGAGATGCTGTGAGAAACCAATGTGAGTTTGGAACATTGAACAATGTAAATCTATTCTAGTAGACCTCAACTATGGAATTATGATCAGTAGAAATGGCCATGACACGGGACCTTTAATATGAAATAATAATAATACAAGTTTTTTTTTGTCCGTTTTTTGGTGAATATAACACAATTCAAGATAAGATAAGATGGACCTTTATTAATCCTCGAGTTTTAGCAGCAACAGAGTGAGAGCGAAAGTACAGTACAGTATTCACACAAGATTAATACAATTAGAGATAAAGTAAAAGATATACAGGTAAGCAGTTAAAACAAGAATTGATGCTGTTTGGCATGACCACCAGAGTTGGGTGTAACACGTTACAAAGTAATGCGTTACTGTAATAATAGTATTATATTTTCGGTAACGGAGTAGTGTAACGCGTTACTTTTATAATTCAGTAATCACACTACAGTTACTAACATTGCCCCGACACGCGTTACTTCGTTACTTTTATAAAATAATCACACTCACTGAGAGACAAGAGGGGTTTCCGCCGCAGGTTTATATCGGTTTATATACATGTAGGCCTATGTAATCTGCGCGATTTGCGAGACCACATCTCCACGTGCAGTGCTGCATAAACATGGATGAGTCTTCTCATCTGTAAACTCCCTCAACGCGTCGCTCGCTCTCTTTTGTTGATCGCCCTCTCACGGGTGAACAGTTCAATGTCCCGCTTCATTGTGGGAATTCTGCCATGTCTCTACCACTTTAGTTTGACCATCTCTGTTACTAAGTTATGGAATACTAAATACATAAGTAATTAGATACCTTACCGTTACTGCGCTCATAAAGAATGATAAGAATAATGCGTCTTGAACTGGTTTCATTAATTAGTGTCTTGACGTTTCACAGACTGTTAGCTTGTTGTGTGGCTGGTAGCCTATTTTAAAGCATATAAAAAGAAAGACTTGTGTTATGTCTTCCTTAATGCAATAGTAATTGGGGGGCAAGTGGAGTCTCGCAGAGGCAAAACTGTGGCGCGCTTACACTGTAGGTGCGCCTCAGTCTGCGTGATCTGCCTGTAGGGGCGGGCCGGCCCTGCGAGTAAAGTAACGAGTAAAGTAACGAGTAAAGTAACGAGTTACTTTATCTAGAGAGTAACGAAGTAGTGTAATATATTACTTTTTTTAAAAGTAATATGTAATATATTACTTTGTTTTAGTAACGACCCCATCTCTGATGACCACAGACAGACAGCAACACGTGACATTTTTGACATAATTCAAGTTATTTATCTCTTAAAGGGGACCTATGATGCAAAATGCACATTTTGATATCTTTTATACATAAACACAGTGCTGGAATTGGGCCGGTACTCACCGGTACGCAGTACCGGCACTTCTGGTTCTGACCCATGGAGTACCGGCACTTCTTGCTCAGTACCGGCATGCTGGCGGTACTCCGGTACTCATGCACCGTGCCAGTACTCAACACTCTCCCGCCGTTCTTATTATACATCCATATATATATATACAGCCGCCCGGTACTCAGTAGATGCGTCATGAGGTGCCGAACGGACATTCTCATCGCTCTAACCGCTGGAGTTTCACAGCGGCTGTCAGCTGTTTACTCCTGTCATTCAAACAGAACGTGCTGGAGAGGGGGCGGGGCTTATCTTCTCCATGTAAATACTGTGGTGGAAACGACTATGTCAAAATTAACCTATTTGACCGTGATTTAATAGTAATACACGTTTCAAAATAATAATAATAATAATGCCGAAGTAACAACATACTGAAAACTGTTAGTAAAAGCATGTTTTAATGCTTTACAATTTACATACCTAGATGCACGTGTGTTGTGTTTATGCAGTGCAACTCCCACCCAGTGGGTGGCTATGTAGAGTGATAGAACAGAGCAGGCACGCCCCCGAGAGAAGGAAAGCAAGTCACGTCACAAATTAGCATTTCTAAAATGTTAGCGTGGATTAATAAAAGTGCAAAAAGACAGCGGTTGTCGCCGGAAGAAACTTCAAATACAGAGAATGCTGTGCCTGTGTTGGAAATTGTGTCTGATGGGGAGCTTTCTTTGGTTGATCCTCCTGCTCCAAGTTCTAGTGCATTAGCATTAGCATTAGCACTAGCTCCGCCGCCTCCTCCAGAGCCTCTAACGTTAGCTGCTGCTGGCTCAACTGCCACCACCAACACCGGGCAAAGCGATGTACCTGACTGCTGGACAACGGACCAGGTGCAATATTTTTGCAAGGCCAATGCATGGCTCCTTCTTAAAGATAAGAAGCTAGGATGTCGGATATGCAGAGATGTCAAATCTTTGGGAATACACACTGGACAAGGACTGAAACTGTCAACTGAATGGGGTGAGTGTGCAGTGTCTCATTTCGGTGTTGACAAGGGCAAACAACAAGCTAGCCTGAGAAAAAAAAATCAAAGAACATAAAGAATCACAAGCCCATGTAGAAGCTGCTGACATCCTTACATCTGCTTCACGTGAAACTATTCAACATCAAGTGCAGTCTATGCATAAATCTGAATTAGACACCACTATCAGAGTTTTTCGAACAGCATATAAAATTGACAAACATAGCCGGCCATTCACAGACATGCCAATTGATTTGAATGTACAGAAACTGAATGGGCTGAACGTGGGCAGGGTTTTGCACTCCAATAAAACCTGTGGCGAAATCATCGACCACATAGCTCATGAGCTGAAGAAAAAAATGGCAAAAGACATTACAGAAAACCAAAGAAAACTCTGTGTTTTGGTCGATGAATCTACCACTATTAGTGGTAAAACGGTGCTTGTTGTGTGTCTACGCTCAGCATTAGCTGATGCTGAGCCCGAAACGTTTTTTTGGGAGCTGATCGAGTTGGATGGAACAACGGCTGATGACATCACAAAGGCGTTAATGGAGTGTCTTGGAAGAGATTTTAACGAGGACTTTTTAGGTCAGTGTTTCGTTTCTTTTGCATGTGATGGGGCTTCAGTCATGCTAGGGAAGAGAACAGGCGTTGCTACCCAGTTGTGTAGTAAATTCCCAAGCCTGTTTGTGTGGCACTGCTCCAATCATCGTCTAGAGCTGGCAGTTGGGGATGTGGTCAAGGAGATCTCAGGGCTCAATCATTTCCAGATCTTTTTTGACAAACTCTATTCCTTGTTCCATGCCTCCCCCAAAAATCAGAGGCAGTTAGCGCAGTGTGCGCAAGCAGTCGGACAGCGTCTCCTGGTGATAGGGCGTGTTTTGTCCATCCGCTGGGTGGCTTCAAGTGAAAGGAGCGTCAGAGCAGTCTGGGAAAACTACCGAGTGCTTCATGATCACTTCACAAATGCTGCAAACGACACGAGCAGGGATTCCAGAGACAGAGCAAAGTACAAGGGCCTGGATGATGTGCTCACATCTGCAACGTTTGTCAGCAATCTGGGACTGATGTACGATGCGCTCACAGAGCTCAGCGACCTCTCTCGGCAACTCCAAAAAAGAGAGATGACACTGCCTACAGCAGATAGGCTCTTAACTCGAGAAATACGAGTTTTTGAATCCATGGTCACCATGCCTGGCCCACACATGACTACAGTTCATACAGCTCTAGCTGAGAAGTCCTTCAAGGGTGTTGCCCTGCGTGAGAATGGCAGGCTTGTACAGATTCATGCAGGTCAGTTTTTACGCAGTATGGTAGAGAATCTGAGACACAGAATGACTTCCACAACCTCCTCTCATGTCAGCACAAGAGAAATCCCATTACATGGCCAGGAGGCCCGGGACAATCAGCTAATCCAGGACATGAAAGTTATCCATCCTGGAAGTTGGCCTGAAGAGGAGTTAGACGTACAGTATAGGGACGTAGAGGTGCTACGTTTGTGCGAAGTGCTGAAAGTGGACAGAAGAGAGACTGTTCAGGGCTTTCGCGAATACAAGGAAACCAGGGCATCCCGTACACCTGCTGCCATGGAGCCTCTACTGAAAGCAGTCCGAACCATCGCTGTCTCCACTAGTGAGTGTGAGCGGGCATTCAGCTGCATGAACGATATCCTTACTGCAAAAAGGAATGCTCTCTCTGTCAGCCGACTGTCCAGCCTGGTTTTCATTAAATGTAATGGACCATCACTAGGACAGTTCAATCTGGAACAGTATGTGAGGTCCTGGCTGGCAAAGGGAAGGAGAAGTGCTGATGAAAGAGCCTGTCCAGCTCCAGCCCCTGATACTGATGTCCCCAAGGCCTTCTGGAGCCTTTTCTAACAATGTGAAGTATATTGCAAAGCAGCTCACCCAGTGAGAAGACTTTTGGTATAATGTGCCGATTTGTACAGATCCTGGAGATAGAAGGACTTCAGACCAACCAGGGAGTTATCTGATCAGCTTGGTGTTCAATGTAACTCTTTACCATGGCTCAGACTTTGTTACTTGCAGTTACAGTTTCTCATTTTAGATTGTGCAAATTTTGCATTTGTTTTTACATGTTCTTTGTTCATGCTCTTTATCATTTTTCTGAGTTGGAAAGTTAGATTGCATCATAGTTTACTTTATACATATTTGTATTCTTCAGTGGTGAAGTATATTGCAAAGCAGCTCAGCCATGTGAGAAGACTTTGGCACTTTTTCGTTTTTCGTTTTCTGAGTTGGAAAGTTAGATTGCATTCAAAATGTACAGAAATACTTAATTTTGTTAAAGCTTTTTATAAAAAATGCTTCTGACCAGAGCTTTGTTTCCTTGTCATTAATGTTGAACACCACCAGAGGGGCTCTCACCTGAAAGGTCTCTGCTTCATGTGTCTTCAGCAGAAGATCTAGACTTTGATTGCTATATTTTCAGTTAATATTGACCTTACTGAGCTTTAGCCATATCCGCTGCCTATCATAAAAAATGTTAAGTACAGTGAACCTTTCTAAAATATACAGTAGTAAAGAGACAAACCCACCAGCATTATAGTAGCCAAATTCTTGTTTGTGGGCTGTATATATAAAATTGACTTGAAAAAGTTGCTGATTTTAGAGTACTGGCACCTTTTTCATTCCAATTCAAGCACTGCATAAACATGTGTCCCCGGTGCGTCTGGGAACTCACGCAGCGTCAACAAATAAAACCCTTTCTCTTTTCCTCCGTACCCAAATCTCTAAAAACGGGGCTACAACGGACTGCGGTCAACTCAGCCGTCTCTCGCATTTGCTTGGTCAAATGAGCAGCGCTTCATTTTTGAGTGCGCGATTAATAACGTCTTTACGGTAATCGCCGAGAAGCGGCGCTGACGGTAGTTCAAGAGCTTATGTTATATTTGATCAATCAATGATATTTGATGAGGGATGAAATTATTTTTAGCCATAAACGTAATTTCTTGACTGGCAGCAAAAATAACCAATCACAGCAGTGCTTCTCTGGCTGGCTCTGTCCAATCACAAACAATCATCATCATCATCATCATCATCATCATCATCATCATCATCATCATCATCATCATCATCATCATCATCATCATCATCATCATCATCTTTATTTAAAGAGACTCTTGGTCCATTATTACAAAACATACAACACTCAAATATAAATAAAAAAAGGCAGTTATACCAATGTTTCCAGAGGTGACTGGTTCAGCACTGAGACACGGATTTGAAAGCAGCATAATGACAGAGTTATGAGAAACATTCAATCGACAGATGAATTTGTAAATCAGATTTCTCAAGAGAGCATGGAACGTGTTGACTCGTGCGTTACAGAACATTTCACCCGCACTGCACCGCCTGGGTTTTCTAAGCAGTATACGCAAACAGTCATTATATGCAACCTGGAGCTTCCGGAGGCTCGCCTTCTTATACTTGACCCACAAGGGGGCAGTATAGAGAGGAGTGCAGTAAGCTCTAAAGAGGTTCACCTTAATCTTATCTGAACACCAAGAGAATGTTCTAGCCAACATGTTGGCTTGTATATATAAGACACGCCGCTGTCTATACATGTCATCATCATCAGCCATTTCATCTGTGAATGTCAAGAAGTGTTCTCCCTAAAGGAATACCCTTTCCGTCCAATGTGAAATGCTGGTGTCTTGCACTTCAGGGCCATCGTAACTTTTGGTAGTGGTCTAACAAGTACTGAGTCCAACAGTATCACTTTTATTAAGAATGTATGGCTAAAAATCATTTTTTATCTCATCAAATATAGCAGAAGCGGCATGAGTTTGTTCTCAGGAGGGGAATTTGAGAGTATTACCCAGAAAAAAGACAGTACAAGTACTTTATTTTATTGTTGGTAGCAGTCAAACAGGACTGAGTCAAACAGTGTTAGTTTTTTAAAGAATTTATGGTAAAAATAATTTGTATCGCATGAAACAGAAAAAACACGCATTCTTTTAATCTTGCGTTCGTGCCGCTTCTCAGCGATTACCGTAAAGGCGCTATAAATCGCGCACTCAAAAATGAAGAACTGCTCATCTGACCAAGCAAATTTGAGAGACGGCTGAGTTGACCGCAGTGACAACGGGCGGATACAGATTTGCTGCCGATATGATGTAATTTCGGATGGTGGACCCAGAGCCATATAATAGAAGAGTTATGACATCTCCGTTCACTCCAATGGACCACTTTTTTTACAGCAATGGCGGATCGTGGAGCCTCTCAATCGTTCCCCGGAAGTTAGCGCCAAGGCTAGCAGAGCTGTGGAGTTGCAGCATAATAGACCGTTCGTGACGGACTTTTAAAGGTAAGAAGAAGTTTAAAGATTTATATTGCGGATATTATCAGTACATCTGATTCAATTGAACATGTGTATTAAAGGATGTCAGTGGATTATCCCTAAATTAGTAGATTTAGGGAACGTTTACAGATAACAGATCAAGCTAGGATACCGAAGCAAGTTAGCAACAGACGTTGAACAGCCTTTTAATTGTAAATTCCGTTCTCTTAATGTCATTTGGTCCAACGTTGTTGAATTAGAGAAGAGGGGCTTCTAAACGGGATTGTATGCGGGGGTGGAGGGAGTTAAATATTAGATAAATATAACTTTGGTGCGTGTAAGAGTGAGTGTTTTTTAGCAGAGCCATATTGTGTCCTTGTGATTATGTTGATTATTACCTGCCTGTATAATGTTGAAGCTCAGCTGATTTTGGATTGATGGCAAAGGGAGAGGAACTTAAGTGAGAGTGAAAACACAAGGTAAGTTTAATACTACTGTTTTATATAAGTAAGCATACTAAACATGTATTATATCACTGTATTATATAAGTAATCTTGTTAGTAACCTACTGTATGGCAGGTGGAGGGGCAGTGATGTTACAGGTGGAGGAGCAAAACTGCAAACTCACAAGACAGAGAAATCGAAGTTTGTTCTCCAGAGAAGAGGTTGATTTCACTTCAATTTTTTCATATTTTCTAAAGATGTGGAAATGGCACCAAAAAAAACTAGAGAGCTGTAACCAAGACAACTGTAACAACAGGAGTAGAGCGCCACCAAGGTTTTTCAAGTCCCTCTCTTACTCCATTTTGCCAACCCAAACTTCAGGTACATGACGGGACACCTTGCTTGTTTTTGTTGTTTGCGCTCCTCTGGCAGGTGGAGGGCAGTGATCCCTTCCCTTCTTCCCTCAATCTTTGAGACTAATGTAAGTAGAAGACATGGCACTGTAAATGTTCGAACATTTAACATATTATACCACTTAAAAATAAGAAATATTACTTTTGTTACTAAGAGTTCATACTTATTATACCTGTGTCACCTTTCACACTATCGCTGTGATCATGAGCTATGGGCTTTGTAGATACAGGTCCCGGGGTGAATCGTGGTGCAGGGGCCCTTCTCTTTTTGACCACAGGGCGATGCACGAAGATGGTGGGTATAGCCTCTGCTCTCAGCCTAGTCTTGCCCTTTTTTGTCTTGACAAACTGGTCTGCATCAAAATGTGCCTGCGGAGTGACTTGAGGTTACTTCACACACAGAACAACTCAGTTTTGTCTGCCCACATACATATTCCATAGTGGTTGAATACACAGTATTAGGAAACACTTTATACTTACTGGACATGTTATACTCATTACATACTGTATATAAAATATGACCAAGAATGTGAGACAACTTTATAGAAATTCATATCACATCTGTTACTGATGCCATTTGTCATACTTTGTTAAACTCACAAATAATAAAGTTCCATAACTTCAGTTGGGAACAAAGACCACACCTTATCTCCCCAAGGCAATTTCCCATCCAATAGGTGTGCTGTATAGGTGTGTATAACCCTTTCTCCTGTCTGTTACTCCCTCTTTCAGCACAAGAACCAGAGGGGGATTCAATGGAGCCTGAATACCTGCACTGAGACCCTCACCCTGCACCCTGAGTCTCAACTCTCAGTGTTTTTCAAGCCTTTCCCTGTTTTTTGTATTAAACAAAACATTAAGCTTTCCCAATGGTGTGGTTTTCCGTTTTGTGAAAAAGTGCAAATGCAGTGTTTGTATATAAATCACATATTTTTTTTGCTGTTGGTCGTGAAATTGCTCCTAGCTTCCTCCGCTCTGTGTCAGTGGGGAAGCCGTACATTCGTACTCCTTTCTCTGAGGCGATTGGAGCATCCCCAGGCAGCACAGCAAACCATGGTGGAGACTAGGAGGCAGCACAGCAAACCATGGTGGAGACTAGGGCAGCACAGCAAACCAGGGGGCGGACTGAAGGCACTAGGCAGCACAGCACTACACCATGGTGGCGAGACTAGGAGGCAGCACAGCAAACCATGGTGGCGACTAGGAGGCAGCACAGCAAACCATGGTGGCGACTAGGAGGCAGCACAGCACCATGGTGGCAACTAGGAGGCAGCACAGCAAACCATGGTGGCGACTAGGAGGCAGCACAGCAAACCATGGTGGCGACTAGGAGGCAGCACAGCAAACCATGGTGGCGACTAGGAGGCAGCACAGCAAACCATGGTGGCGACTAGGAGGCAGCACAGCAAACCATGGTGGCGACTAGGAGGCAGCACAGCAAACCATGGTGGAGACTAGGAGGCAGCACAGCAAACCATGGTGGACTAGGAGGCAGCACAGCAACCATGGTGGAGACTAGGAGGCAGCACAGCACATGGTGGAGACTAGGAGGCAGCACAGCAAACCATGGTGGAGACTAGGAGGCAGCACAGCAACACCATGGTGGAGACTAGGAGGCAGCACAGCAAACCATGGTGGAGACTAGGAGGCAGCACAGCACCATTAGGAGCAGCACAGCACCATGGTGGAGACTAGGAGTCAGACCCATGGTGGAGACTAGGAGGCAGCACAGCAAAACCATGGTGGAGACTAGGAGGCAGCACAGCAAACCATGGTGGAGACTAGGAGGCAGCACAGCAAACCATGGTGGAGACTAGGAGGCAGCACAGCAAACCAGGACAACACGGAGGAAAAGGCACAGACAAACTGCCTGATATGCTATTCAATGTTTATTGAATTCCATGTATTTGCAATGGATGTTCCTAAAACAACACATTTAACATCATCATCATCATCATGCTGCTGCTGCTAGTCCTTTGATAGTCACCTGTCGGTCTCCTGTCCTTTCTGAAAGCCATAAAGATGACATTAGTCATTTAGATAACTTGTGTCCTCAATTACCATGGTTACTGAAACTACCATGACTTTAAGAACATGGTAGACATTAATCTAATCTGAATTTTAAAGCATTACTTTAGATCCGCTCCCTCTAAATATATCAATAAACATTAGAAAGTGATGCTCCTGACTACCATACAAGTTTAAGAAGATAATATTGGTTTGAAAGAATTCAAAGCTATAAATAAACAGCAACAGGCTCTTTAACCAAGGCACTGTTAGCCTAACATGTAAACTAGTTGTTCACACTAATCCTAATATTATCACTTAATATGAGCTAATTCTATTTTATTTTTTAAAACATATTGATGTAAATACATACACATATCGATTTGTTGTATAAATATTGCAAATCAAAACCTTTATTCACTAATAATTACCAAAAATCGTAGTTCTATCTCCTGTTATCAATGCATTCACATTGCCCCGGCCATGAACTTCCGGGGAACGATCCTCTTCTACATGAACCACGTGACGATAACCGTTTTTTGGACTTCCGTTGTCGTAACTCTTCTATTATATG
>NW_022989880.1:0-24697 GCF_902827175.1 Gymnodraco acuticeps | reverse complement strand
CAAATGTTCAAACTCTTCTCCTTCTGAGCCCTGAATGTGCATTTATGTTTTCAACAGGCTTGGGGAGTAACAGATTACATTCAAGCGATATGTAATACCAGAGGACACACTTTAAATACCTTGGTGTGTTCTTTTCCAAGGTTACATAGTTATGTTGTCTTACAGAACACACTGCTCATCAACCAATGTTCTCTTTGTGTGGTGTGCAGGAGGACGGAGAGGAGGTTCATCAACAGGCCTGAACACTGAACAGGTGAGACAAGAATAAGACTGTTCACATCTTGTTGTATGATCTTGCTTCTCTAATAACCCCATTGTGTCCCTCAAGAGATGGTCTGCTTTCAGACACTTGGCCAGAACTTTTTTTTTCTGTTTATTTATGTTTCCCAGAAAACTAGATAAAGGCTTTCTTTGTGCCCCAGATGCTGTACTGTATGTGCTGAACAGTTGAAAAACAAACGTTCTCTCTGTTGAACAAGCTCTTGCCTCTAAATAAGTGATCTTATAGTCAGAGTCCTCTCCTGCTGATGTTCAGGTGTATATCAGTATGTAGTGTCTCTACTTTAAAGAGTCCTCTCCTGCTGATGTTCAGGTGTATATCAGTATGTAGTGTCTCTACTTTAAAGAGTCCTCTCCTGCTGATGTTCAGGGTGTATATCAGTATGTAGTGGTCTCTACTTTAAAGAGTCCTCTCCTGCTGATGTTCAGGTGTATATCAGTATGTAGTGTCTCTACTTTAAAGAGTCCTCTCCTGCTGATGTTCAGGTGTATATCAGTATGTAGTGTCTCCTACTTTAAAGAGTCCTCTCCTGCTGATGTTCAGGTGTATATCAGTATGAAGTTGTCTCTACTTTAAAGAGTCCTCTCCTGCTGATGTTCAGTGTGTACATCAGTATGTAGTGTCTCTACTTTAAAGAGTCCTCTCCTCCTGATGTTCAGGTGTATATCAGTATGTAGTGTCTCTACTTTAAAGAGTCCTCTCCTGCTGATGTTCAGGTGTATAATCAGTATGTAGTGTCTCTACTTTAAAGAGTCCTCTCCTGCTGATGGTCAGGTGTATATCAGTATGTAGTGTCGCGACTTTAAAAGAGTCCTCTCCTCCTGATGTTCAGAGTGTATATCAGTATGTAGTGTCTCTACTTTAAGAGTCCTCTCCTGCTGATGTTCAGGTGTATATCAGTGTGTAGTGTCTCTACTTTAAAGAGTCCTCTCCTGCTGATGTTCAGGTGTAATATCAGTATGTAGTGTCTCTACTTTAAAGAGTCCTCTCCCTGCTGATGTTCAGGTGTATATCAGTATGTAGTGTCTCTACTTTAAGAGTCCTCATCCTGCTGATGTTCAGGTGTATAAACAGTATGTAGTGTCTCTACTTTAAAGAGTCCTCTCCTGCTGATGTTCAGGTTTATATCAGTATGTAGTGTATCTACTTTCAAGAGTCCTCTCCTGCTGATGTTCAGGTGTATATCAGTATGTAGTGTCTCTACTGTAAAGAGTCCTCTCCTGCTGATGTTCAGGTGTATATCAGTATGTAGTGTCTCTACTTTAAAGAGTCCTCTCCTGCTGATGTTCAGGTGTATATCAGTATGTAGTGTCTCTACTTTAAAGAGTCCTCTCCTGCTGATGTCAGGTGTATATCAGTATGTAGTGTCTCTACTTTAAAGAGTCCTCTCCTGCTGATGTTCAGGTGTACATCAGTATGTAGTGTCTCTACTTTAAAGAGTCCTCTCCTGCTGATGTTCAGAGGTGTATATCAGTATGTAGTGTCTCTACTTTAAAGAGTCCTCTCCTGCTGATGTTCAGGTGTATATCAGTATGTAGTGTCTCTACTTTAAAGGAGTCCTCTCCTCCTGATGTTCAGGTGTATATCAGTATGTAGTGTCTCTACTTAAAGAGTCCTCTCCTGCTGATGTTCAGGTGTATATCAGTATGTAGTGTCTCTACTTTAAAGAGTCCTCTCCTGCTGATGTTCAGGTGTATATCAGTATGTAGTGTCTCTACTTTAAAGAGTCCCTCTCCTGCTGATGTTCAGGTGTATATCAGTATGTAGTGTCTCTACTTTAAAGAGTCCTCTCCTGCTGATGTTCAGGTGTATAACAGTATGTAGTGTCTCTACTTTAAAGAGTCCTCTCCTGCTGATGTTGCAGAGTTTATATCAGTATGTAGTGTATCTACGTTCAAGAGTCCTCTCCTGCTGATGTTTCAGGTGTATAGCAGTATTAGTTGTCTCTACTTTAAGAGTCCTCATCCTGCTGATGTTCAGGTGTATATCAGTATGTAGTGTCTCTACTTTAAAGAGTCCTCTCCTGCTGATGTGTTCAGGGTGTATATCAGTATGTAGTGTCTCTACTTTAAAGAGTCCTCTCCTGCTGATGTTCAGGTGTATATTAGTATGTAGTGTCTCTACTTTAAAGAGTCCTCTCCTTGCTGATGTTCAGGTGTATATCAGTATGTAGTGTCTCTACTTTAAAGAGTCCTCTCCTGCTGATGTTCAGGTGTATATCAGTATGTAGTGTCTCTACTTTAAAGAGTCCTCTCCTGCTGATGTTCAGGTGTGTATCAGTATGTAGTGTCTCTACTTTAAAGAGTCCTCTCCTGCTGATGTTCAGGTGTATATCAGTATCTAGTGTCTCTACTTTAAAGAGTCCTCTCCTGCTGATGGTTCAGGTGTATATCAGTATGTAGTGTCTCTACTTTAAAGAGTCCTCTCCTGCTGATGTTCAGGTGTATATCAGTATGTAGTGTCTCTACTTTAAAGAGTCCTCTCCTGCTGATGTTCGGTGTATATCAGTATGTAGTGTCTCTACTTTAAAGAGTCCTCTCCTGCTGATGTTCAGGTGTATATCAGTAGTAGTGTCTCTACTTTTAAAGAGTCCTCTCCTGCTGATGTTCAGGTGTATTCAGGATGTAGTGTCTCTACTTTAAAGAGTCCTCTCCTGCTGATGTTCAGGTGTATATCAGTATGTAGTGTCTCTACTTTAAAGAGTCCTCTCCTGCTGATGTTCAGTGTATATCAGTCTGTCGTGTCTCTACTTTAAAGAGTCCTCTCCTGCTGATGTTCAGGTGTATATCAGTCTGTAGTGTCTCTACTTTAAAGAGTCTTCTCCTGCTGATGTTCAGGTGTATATCAGTCTGTAGTGTCTCTACTTAAAGAGTCCTCGCCTGCTGATGTTCAGGTGTATATCAGTATGTAGTGTCTCTACTTAAAGAGTCCTCTCCTGCTGATGTTCAGGTCTATATCAGTATGTAGTGTCTCTACTTTAAAGAGTCCTCTCCTGCTGATGTTCAGGTGTATATCAGTATGTAGTGTCTCTACTTTAAAGAGTCCTCTCCTGCTGATGTTCAGGTGTATATCAGTGTGTAGTGTCTCTACTTTAAAGAGTCCTCTCCTGCTGATGTTCAGGTGTATATCAGTATGTAGTGTCTCTACTTTAAAGAGTCCTCTCCTGCTCATGTTCAGGTGTATGTCAGGATGTAGTGTCTCTACTTTAAAGAGTCCTCTCCTGCTGATGTTCAGGTGTATATCAGTGTGTAGTGTCTCTACTTTAAAGAGTCCTCTCCTGCTGATGTCCAGGTGTGTATCAGTATGTAGTGTCTCTACTTTAAAGAGTCCTCTCCTGCTGATGTCCAGTTTTGTATCAGTATGTAGTGTCTCTACTTTAAAGAGTCCTCTCCTGCTGATTGTTCAGGGTGTATATCAGTGATGTAGTGTCGCTACTTGTAAAGAGTCCTCTCCTGCTGAGGTCCAGGTGTGTATCAGTATGTAGTGTCTCTACGTTCAAAGAGTCATCACTCCTGCTGATGTTCCAGTTTTGTAAATCAGTATGTAGTGTCTCTGCTTAAAGAGTCCTCTCACTGCTGATGTTCAGGTGTAGATCAGTATGTAGTGTCTCTACTTTGAAGAGTCCTCTCCTGCGGATGTCTCAGGTGTGTAAATCAGTATGTAGTGTCTCTACTTTAAAGAGTTCCTCTCCTGCTGATGTTCAGGTGTATATCAGTATGTAGTGTCTCTACTTTAAAGAGTCCTCTCCTGCTGATGTTCAGGTGTATATCAGTATGTAGTGTCTCTACTTTAAAGAGTCCTCTCCTGCTGATGTTCAGGTGTATTCAGTATGTAGTGTCTCTACTTTAAAGAGTCCTCTCCTGCTGATGTTCAGGTGTATATCAGTATGTAGTGTCTCTACTTTAAAGAGTCCTCTCCTGCTGATGTTCAGGTGTATATCAGTATGTAGTGTCTCTACTTTAAAGAGTCCTCTCCTGCTGATGTTCAGGTGTATATCAGTATGTAGTGTCTCTACTTTAAAGAGTCCTCTCCTGCTGATGTTCAGGGTGTATATCAGTATGTAGTGTCTCTACTTTAAAGAGTCCTCTCCTGCTGATGTTCAGGTGTATATCAGTATGTAGTGTCTCTACTTTAAAGAGTCCTCTCCTGCTGATGTTCAGGTGTATATCAGTATTAGTGTCTCTACTTTAAAGAGTCCTCTCCTGCTGATGTTCAGGTGTATATCAGTATGTAGTGTCTCTACTTTAAAGAGTCCTCTCCTGCCTGATGTTCAGGTGTATATCAGTATGTAGTGTCTCTACTTAAAGAGTCCTCTCCTGCTGATGTTCAGGTGTATATCAGTATGTAGTGTCTCTACTTTAAAGAGTCCTCTCCTGCTGATGTTCAGGTGTATATCAGTATGTAGTGTCTCTACTTTAAAGAGTCCTCTCCTGCTGATGTTCAGGTGTATATCAGTATGTAGTGTCTCTACTTTTAAAGAGTCCTCTCCTGCTGATGTTCAGTGTATATCAGTATGTAGTGTCTCTACTTTAAAGAGTCCTCTCCTGCTGATGTTCAGGTGTATATCAGTATGTAGTGTCTCTACTTTAAAGAGTCCTCTCCTGCTGATGTTCAGGTGTATATCAGTATGTAGTGTCTCTACTTTAAAGAGTCCTCTCCTGCTGATGTTCAGGTGTATATCAGTATGTAGTGTCTCTACTTTAAAGAGTCCTCTCCTGCTGATGTTCAGGTGTATATCAGTATGTAGTGTCTCTACTTTAAAGAGTCCTCTCCTGCTGATGTTCAGGTGTATATCAGTATGTAGTGTCTCTACTTTAAAGAGTCCTCTCCTGCTGATGTTCAGGTGTATATCAGTATGTAGTGTCTCTACTTTAAAGAGTCCTCTCCTGCTGATGTTCAGGTGTATATCAGTATGTAGTGTCTCTACTTTAAAGAGTCCTCTCCTGCTGATGTTCAGGTGTATATTCAGTATGTAGTGTCTCTACTTTAAAGAGTCCTCTCCTGCTGATGTTCAGGTGTATATCAGTATGTAGTGTCTCTACTTTAAAGAGTCCTCTCCTGCTGATGTTCAGGTGTATATCAGTATGTAGTGTCTCTACTTTAAAGAGTCCTCTCCTGCTGATGTTCAGGGTATATCAGTATGTAGTGTCTTCTACTTAAAGAGTCCTCTCCTGCTGATGTTCGGGTGTATATCAGTTATGTAGTGTCTCTACTTTAAAGAGTCCTCTCCTGCTGATGTTCAGGTGTATGTCAGTATGTAGTGTCTCTACTTTAAAGAGTCCTCTCCTGCTGATGTTCAGGTGTATATCAGTATGTAGTGTCTCTACTTTAAAGAGTCCTCTCCTGCTGATGTTCAGTTGTATATCAGTCTGTAGTGTCTCTACTTTAAAGAGTCCTCTCCTGCTGATGTTCAGGTGTATATCAGTGTGTAGTGTCTCTACTTTAAAGAGTCCTCTCCTGCTGATGTCAGGTGTATATCAGTCTGTAGTGTCTCTACTTTAAAGAGTCCTCTCCTGCTGATGTTCAGGTGTATATCAGGTAGTGTCTCTACTTTAAAGAGTCCTCTCCTGCTGATGTCAGGTGTATCAGTATGTAGTGTCTCTACTTTAAAGAGTCCTCTCCTGCTGATGTCAGTTTGTATCAGTATGTAGTGTCTCTACTTTAAAGAGTCCTCTCCTGCTGATGTTCAGGTTATATCAGTATGTAGTGTCTACTTTAAAGAGTCCTCTCCTGCTGATGTTCAGGTGTATAGTCAGGGATGTAGTGTCTCTACTTAAAGAGTCTCTCCTGCTGATGTTCAGGTGTGATAATCAGTGTGTAGGAGTCTCTACTTTAAAGAGTCCCTCATCCTGCTGATGTTCAGGTGTGGATATCAGTTATGTAGTGTCTCTACTTTAAAGAGTTCCTCTCCTGCTCGATGTTTCAGGTGACTATACAGTATGTAGGTCTCTACTTTAAAGAGTCCTCTTCCTGCTGATTGTTCAGGTGTATATCAGTATTTTGTAGGTGTCTCTACTTTAAAGGAGTCCTCTCCTGCTGATGTTCCAGGTGTAGGTATCAGTATGGTAGTGTCTCTACTTTAAAGAGTCCTCTCCTGCTGTATGTCCAGGTTGTGATAATCAGTATGTAGTGTCGTCTACTTTAAAGAGTCCTCTCCTGCGGGATGTCAGGTGTATATCAGTATGTAGTGTCTCTACTTTAAAGAGTCCTCTCCTGCTGATGTCCAGGTGTGTATCAGTATGTAGTGTCTCTACTTTAAAGAGTCCTCTCCTGCTGATGTCCAGTTTTGTATCAGTATGTAGTGTCTCTGCTTTAAAGAGTCCTCTCCTGCTGATGTTCAGGTGTATATCAGTATGTAGTGTCTCTACTTTAAAGAGTCCTCTCCTGCTGATGTCAGGTGTTATCAGTATGTAGTGTCTCTACTTTAAAGAGTCCTCTCCTGCTGATGTTCAGGTGTATATCAGTATGTAGTGTCTCTACTTTAAAGAGTCCTCTCCTGCTGATGTTCAGGTGTATATCAGTATGTAGTGTCTCTACTTTAAGAGTCCTCTCCTGCTGATGTTCAGGTGTATATCAGTATGTAGTGTCTCTACTTTAAAGAGTCCTCTCCTGCTGATGTTCAGGTGTATATCAGTATGTAGTGTCTCTACTTTAAAGAGTCCTCTCCTGCTGATGTTCAGGTGTATATCAGTATGTAGTGTCTCTACTTTAAAGAGTTCCTCTCCTGCTGATGTTCAGGTGTATATCAGTATGTAGTGTCTCTACTTTAAGAGTCCTCTCCTGCTGATGTTCAGGTGTATATCTATGTAGTGTCTCTACTTTAAAGAGTCCTCTCCTGCTGATGTTCAGGTGTATATCAGTCTGTAGTGTCTCTACTTTAAAGAGTCCTCTCCTGCTGATGTTCAGGTGTATATCAGTATGTAGTGTCTCTACTTTAAAGAGTTCTCTCCTGCTGATGTTCAGGTGTATATCAGTCTGTAGTGTCTCTACTGTGACATGTCTCTTTCTGTCGTGTAATGAGTATAACATGGCGTGTGGTTTTAATTCCTCCTCTCAGACAAAGCCCTCCTGCTTTTCTTTCGGTCATATACAATTCCCATAAAACCAGTTAATTAAACCAGAGTTGCTGTGTCAACACATAGCATCGCAGGGCTGTAACCTAATTATTTGGCTATTAAAACGCATAAATGCACTTTATTTGTGTCTTGTGTGAAACCTTGCAGCGTCAGTTATTGTGTGTGTGTGTGTGTGTGTGTGTGTGAGTGTGTGTGTGTGTGTGTGTGTGTGTGAGAGAGTGAGTGTAAACACATGGCTGATAAAGAGCATCCAGGAAGGAAGGACTGATAAAACCACTGATACAGGAAGTAGTTCAGCTGTGATAATAAAGCATTTATGGAACTGTGCTGATGCTTATCACAAACAGCCTTCAGTACAATGGCAGCCTGGATATTAATATTAAACAGTTTATTTATAGCAACATTATCCTATCTGGGAAAACTGTTTAAACTGGGAAGTCTCTGCTGAGCTGGTTGAATTTGAGCTTTTGTTGTAGCCCAAAATAAATTACTTTTTACATCGACTAAAAATACATAATTTTACATTGAATTTAAAACAAAGTTATCCATTTATACATTGGAAAAATAAGGTTTTACTGTATAGCAAGAATATTCCACGTTTTTCCAATTTAGGTATAGAAGAAGGTATACTTATCTTCCCATTTTGTATATTTCTTCATATCCAGTTGATTTTTCCCCCTAAAAACACATTCTAGAGACACTTCTTCCTCCCACCTTCCTGTGGGAGCTGTACAGGAACCCTCGTTTATTTTGCGAGAGGAAGTATTTGTGTCTTTATTTGTGTCTCAGAGGGGAGCTGCAGCTG
This sequence comes from Gymnodraco acuticeps, assembly GCF_902827175.1. Classification (NCBI taxonomy): domain Eukaryota; kingdom Metazoa; phylum Chordata; class Actinopteri; order Perciformes; family Bathydraconidae; genus Gymnodraco; species Gymnodraco acuticeps. The sequence goes on along the minus strand of NW_022989880.1, from coordinate 16,536 downwards.
TGAGGGCTGAAAGAATGGCCTGTCAGTGTTAAGGTCAGAAAACCAGGAAGAGTCTCACTTGTAAAAAGTACCTGGAATTGGAAATGATGACTATCTACACTGGTTTTATACCTGAAATTAAAAAATTGAAGAAGCCCTATTATGTTTTTGGGGGGGTTTCCCTTCCTTGTAGTGTGTTCTATAGGTTTTTAGTGCATGTAAATGGGCTGCAAACGCTAAAATTCCAAAGTTAAGGAACATCATGACATCATTATATAACACTCACGCTCCTATTGGCTAGCGCTCTGTACGTGATAGGCTAAGAGGCGGGACATCTCGAAACGGTTGACCAATCACAACAGAGCCAACCTGCTGACCAATCAGAGCAGACTTGGCTCTGGGTTCAGACAGAGGGTCAGTTGGTAACATTATATACAAGAGAGGAAACAATTAAACAATTAATTTAGAGGTTTTAAGCGAAAATGTTGATAAAAAAATTACAAATAAGATCATTTTCAAGGAAAAACGTCCAACATCGCTTGTGAGGATTAAACAACTATTTTTAAAGACTTTATGGGCATGTTCCACTATTTGAGTATTCATTTTAGTCTGAGCAACCAATAGATTAAGTAGATTTACCAACAATTAAAGCTATGGGTATTTGCGGCCATGTTCCATACATTAAACTGATCTTAATGTGCATTTTTTGTACACAACCAGATGCCTATTTATACAATATATAAGCTACTAAGTGTCTTCTGCAACTTGATGCACAGTGCATACTTGACAGGTCAGACTTCCCCCTTCTCTTTTCCCTAATATATACTGGATAGAGTCTGACTCTGAATATTGTATCATATTTTATATATAATTCAATATGTCATTGAATATTGCATGAAGACGCTTTATTTGAATCCAGACCCTGTAATGCTGCAGCTGTCCGGGAAAGAATAGAGAATGAAAACATCACGACTGGACAAAGATTGAGAATCAAAACGCTGACGGGAGAGATGAACGAGGAAGTAGATATTGTAAGCATGGAAAGACTCTTATTATGATTTTGAATATACCCGATTTTTCAATGACAGGTTGATTATGTCGGCCTCAATGTGACCGTCATGACATCTCGTCTTTAAATGTGCTTCTTCAACAAAAAAAGTGATCTTATCTCGCCTCCTCCCTTTATGATATCCCAGCATTCAGTTGGGTACAGCGTGTGATGAGAGAATCAGTTTGCTTTGAACATGGTTGAATGCAGCGCTGATGAAAGCTCACGCTGATAATAGCTTTTTCATTATGTCCTTAGCCGGGGTTTGGCATTTCATTTCGTGTCACAGAGTTTGTCATTCTCGCTGCTCTGGCTTTTTAAATGTGTGTGTTTGGGAATATTATATTTTATGCTCGATTAAGCTGAATGGAGATTGCGGTGGGAGTGTGGGGTTGTGTTCGGTTCTCAATATAGACGTTAGCGATGTTAGAAAAGTCAAAATGGAAGCAGATTATATTTACCCTGTAACCCCATGTGGCTTTTTAAGATTGTATGTCATGATTTTTTAACAGAAGTATTCGATAATAGAGATACAAATTTTTTTTAAAAATGATATTCTATATGTTTTCCTATTATGACGTTTTCTCCGAATTTTTATTTCTTTCAGAACTTCGACTTTTTTCGGAATTTGGGGATTTTCTGTCTTTTTTCCCAGAAATCTGATTTATTTCAGAATTCTGACTTTTTTTCAGGATTTAGATTTTTTTCTTCAGAATTCTGACTTTTTCTAAATTTAGACTTTTTTCAATATTCTCAACATTTTTCAGAATTTAGATAAAAAAAGTTCTCCAGGAAAGTCAGATTTCTTTTAAAAAAATTCAGACATTTTACAGAATTCAGACTTTTTACAGAATTCAGACTCTTTTCAAAATTCAGACTTTTCAGTGTTCTCACAATTATTTATTTATTCACAAAAGTCGGATTTTGAAAGTTAATCCAATGTTTTTTTGTTTTCAGAATTCTGACTTTTTTGAAAATGTTGACTTTTTTCCAGAATTCAGACTTTTTCAAAATGTTGACTTTATTCAAAGTTCTCACAATTTGTCAGATTATTTTTTTTCAGAAAAGTCGGATTTTCAAAACTCAGACTTTTTTCAATAATATCTGCACAAACAAGATATTAGCTAGCAAGCTGAGATTCCACAGATTCTAGGGGTATAAGTATCATCACTGAGCGATGAAAAGGGAAGGGCAGGGGAAGACATCACACGACGTAGCTTTACGGAGAAAAATCGGGAAAAATGTCTTAAATGCTGTTTCTGATCAAAAGTTGTGTTTAATGGCATTAAAACGATAAAAACGCAGCTGAAAGTTCATCCAATGTTTTTTTGTTTTCAGAATTCAGACTTTTTCAAAATGTTGACTTTATTTTTATTTCTCACAATTTGTCAGATTCTTTTTTTTCAGAAAAGTCGGATTTTCAAAACTCAGACTTTTTTCAATATTCTCACAATTTTTTTTTTTTTCAGATCCTCACATTTTCAGAATTGTCACTTTTTTCAGAAAAGTCTGATTTATTTTTTTCTGAAAAGTCAGATTTTGTTTACATAATTCAGACTTTTTACAGAATTCAGACTCTTTTCAAAATTCAGACTTTTCAGTATTCTCACAATTATTTATTTCTTCAGAAAAGTCGGATTTTGTTTTCAGAATTCCGACTTTTTTCAAAATGTTGACTTTTTTTCAGAAATTAGATTTTTTTTCAAAACTCGACTTTTTTCAATATTCTCACAATGTTTTTTTTTTCAGCCTCACATTTTCAGAATTGTCACTTTTTTCAGAAAAGTCTGATTTCTTTTTTTCAGAAAAGTCTGATTTCTTTTTTTCAGAAAAGTCTGATTTTCTTTTTTTCTGAAAAGTCAGATTTTGTTTTCAGAATTCAGACTTTTTCACAACAGTAATTGAGTTCCCTGGATCCTCAGGGAAAGCTGCATTCCCCCATGCGGTGCTAACGTTAATCTGAATCCCAACATCACGCTGGAGAAGTCTTTGTAAAATGGGCCCATTGAGAACAGGATATGAAGCCAAACATTAATCACACAACAAACGTCTTTAATGTTTGTTTTGGTTTGAGGGCAGGGTCAGGTTGAACTCTCCTCCTTTCGTTTTTTAAAGAATTCTTGAAATGCTACGTCAAGGACATTTGGGAAAACTCTCAGAAGTCGTATTTATTGGAGATATTTGCAAACTTGTTGGAGGAAATATAAATCATTTTTATCGACTCAAGTCACTTAAAGTTTGACAACATAACGGACAGCGATGGAAAAGTCCCACATGTGTTTCTGTCAACACACACATGGTTGTTACGTTCCCTCCTAAACTAGGGGTACAAAGGGAAGTAACAAAATATAAAAATAACCGGGAGGAAGGAAAAAGAGAGAGGAGACTTGACTTGACTTGAAAAGGAAGAAGCCAATCTACAAAGCAAACTCAAGATAAACTGAGAACAACCTTCTCCTAAAAGAAAGTGACTAAAGTATTCGATACACAAAGATAAACTGGAGCACTTCTTGAGATTCTTTGGGAGTGTTCATGATTGACCGGTTCATTACCATCCTTCCTCCTCCTCCTCCTCTCAGACTCTCCGGAGGAATATCCATCATTTTGAGCCAAACCAGATGTGCTTGCCCTCCACCTCTGCAGCCATCCATCAGATAGGGTGGATGTTTTGAGTAATGTTGCATTAAGTTGTAATTCCTCAAAAGCAGTCGTCTTCTGTTGGTGGGAAAAACTGCACTTTAGATCCTTTAGTGTCTCCCTCCCACTTCAGCTGTACTGTAGTTCAGGCTTTTCTGGTTATTTTAATGTTTTGTTTGAAAATGTAGACATTATTTACTTGTTTTCACATTGTTTTGGCCCGCAGGTTTTTTTCTTCTTCACGAAACTGTGTTCGAGGGCTTCTTAAGATTTAAAAACCTATGAATGTGTCATACCCACTTAACGGGAAGAAACTCAGCTAACTGACGATACGAGCCATTTTTACCGAACAAAACACAAGCCTCACAAGAAACGTCTAAATGAGCCCTGAGCGAAAAAATTCGAACGCACTCACGGTATAAATACTTATCGGATCTGCACAAACAAGATATTAGCTAGCAAGCTGAGATTCCACAGATTCTAGGGGTATAAGTATCATCACTGAGCGATCAAAAGGGAAGGGCAAGGGAAGACATCACACGACGTAGCTTTACGGAGAAAAATCGGGAGAAATGTCTTACCTTTTGCTATTTCTGATCAAAAGTTGTGTTTAATGGCATTACAACGATAAAAACGCAGCTGAAGGTTCATCCATAGGTTAATCCAATGTGTCTGTCACTTTGAAATGATTACTGATAATCCATCACCATATCTATGTCAATAACGGAGATTTCATATTAGCTGCTACGAGAGTGTATGACAGCTTCCGGTTTTGGGCATTCTGGCTGCGCATCACTTGTTCACCAATGGGTGATGTTTAGATGGATTTTAGGAACCTCCCCTCGATTCTATTGGCTCTAACGGTTAACAAGAGGTGTCAATCATCAAAATGGACCGAGAGGGCCAGAGATATGGAAAATGCACCCAAATGACCCCAGAAGTGGGTTTTTTCTTCTAAATCTCTCTAAAAAGGTCAAATGTCACTTTTTTTGCATCAATCTTGATACAGGGTACTTATTATATGTTGTAGTTTGGATTCCTAAAGCTTTTAGTCTACTATCCCATCATTCTTTTTCTCACATGTGTGTGGTTCTCACTATAAGTAATGTGTTTTTTTTGGACGGACACTATAATTAAACATGTTTTACTATGTTCAATCTGAATTTACTTTAAAACAAAAAAAGTCTATATTGATTCTGACTCCTCTACGTCCAACTCACAGGTTTATCATTACTTTGAGGAAAAAGATTATTAATTTACCCCTTTTAGAAGTGAAGTTATGGTCATTTGTTCTGGGAATGTCATTTTCGAGCCTGAGGCCTGAAAAACCGGCTCGGGACTCAACAGGTTAAAGTCTTCAATGAATCGATTGCTGGTACAATTATCGGTTAGTTCATTGGCAATAAATTAACTGCCATCTATCTTGAGCATCAATTCATCACTAAAGACTCATGTTAGAGTTATTCCACAAAGTTGCACAGCGAAATTCATCCAAGCATTTTCTCAAAAAAATAGATATCTGCAAGGAAACCGACGTTTAATTACAAATAAAACATTTACTCTGCCCTGCAAGAAAACTCACTGCTATTGCTATTCCATTGACATACATTTATTTATAAACATTTTTTGCTGTTGTATTTGTTTTTAAGTGTTTTTATTGTATGGCTCGACCAAAAATCGTTTTAAACATGTGCTATATAAATAAAACTTGATTTGATTTTAAAAAGTCAATAATATTCAAATTCCAACTTGTCAAATGTAAGAAACTGGCCTGGGGTATTGCTGCTATCTCTCTTAAGGCGGAGCAGCTTGGGCGCATTGTTGTTGCCAGTCTATGACCGAGCACAAGCCGCCATGAGGTTTTAGTTCAGGGACGATGGTTCCCTGACGCATATACTTCTCTACGGACGAGAGCTCTATAGATTCAGGGTCCATAATGTTTAGTCTCACTGATAAAGAATGTTGATTATTACACTCCGAACTAGTTAATCCCTCGAGCTGCAGAAGAGTTCTTCAGAATTGGTTTGGCAACCGTTGTCGACTCGTGACACACCACCTGTCTTGTGAATTCTCCGGCCAAAGCTCCAAATAAACCGTCAGTGTTTGCCGTCAAAGCTCCAGCTCTCCTCGTCTCTCTGAGTCCTGACTCCATCAGAGCTCCAGCTCTCCTCGTCTCTCTGAGTCCTGACTCCATCAAAGCTCCAGCTCTCCTCGTCTCTCTGCGTCCTGACTCCATCAGAGCTCCAGCTCTCCTCGTCTCTCTGAGTCCTGACTCCATCAGAGCTCCAGCTCTCCTCGTCTCTCTGAGTCCTGACTCCATCAGAGCTCCAGCTCTCCTCGTCTCTCTGAGTCCTGACTCCATCAAAGCTCCAGCTCTCCTTGTCTCTCTGAGTCCTGACTCCATCAGAGCTCCAGCTCTCCTCGTCTCTCTGAGTCCTGACTCCATCAGAGCTCCAGCTCTCCTCGTCTCTCTGAGTCCTGACTCCATCAGAGCTCCAGCTCTCCTCGTCTCTCTGAGTCCTGTCTCCATCAAAGCTCCAGCTCTCCTCGTCTCTCTGAGTCCTGACTCCATCAGAGCTCCAGCTCTCCTCGTCTCTCTGAGTCCTGACTCCATCAAAGCTCCAGCTCTCCTCGTGTCTCTCTGAGTCCTGACTCCATCAAAGCTCCAGCTCTCCTTGTCTCTCTGAGTCCTGTCTCCATCAAAGCTCCAGCTCTCCTCGTCTCTCTGAGTCCTGTCTCCATCAAAGCTCCAGCTCTCCTCGTCTCTCTGAGTCCTGACTCCATCAAAGCTCCAGCTCTCCTCGTCTCTCTGAGTCCTGACTCCATCAAAGCTCCAGCTCTCCTCGTCTCTCTGAGTCCTGTCTCCATCAAAGCTCCAGCTCTCCTCGTCTCTCTGAGTCCTGTCTCCATCAAAGCTCCAGCTCTCCTCGTCTCTCTGAGTCCTGACTCCATCAGAGCTCCAGCTCTCCTCGTCTCTCTGAGTCCTGACTCCATCAGAGCTCCAGCTCTCCTCGTCTCTCTGAGTCCTGACTCCATCAGAGCTCCAGCTCTCCTCGTCTCTCTGAGTCCTGACTCCATCAGAGCTCCAGCTCTCCTCGTCTCTGAGTCCTGTCTCCATCAAAGCTCCAGCTCTCCTCGTCTCTCTGAGTCCTGTCTCCATCAAAGCTCCAGCTCTCCTCGTGTCTCTCTGAGTCCTGACTCCATCAAAGCTCCAGCTCTCCTCGTCTCTCTGAGTCCTGACTCCATCAAAGCTCCAGCTCTCCTCGTCTCTCTGAGTCCTGTCTCCATCAAAGCTCCAGCTCTCCTCGTGTCTCTCTGAGTCCTGACTCCATCAAAGCTCCAGCTCTCCTCGTCTCTCTGAGTCCTGACTCCATCAAAGCTCCAGCTCTCCTCGTCTCTCTGAGTCCTGACTCCATCAGAGCTCCAGCTCTCCTCGTGTCTCTCTTAGTCCTGTCTCCATCAAAGCTCCAGCTCTCCTCGTCTCTCTGAGTCCTGACTCCATCAGAGCTCCAGCTCTCCTCGTGTCTCTCTGAGTCCTGTCTCCATCAAAGCTCCAGCTCTCCTCGTCTCTCTGAGTCCTGTCTCCATCAAAGCTCCAGCTCTCCTCGTCTCTCTGAGTCCTGTCTCCATCAAAGCTCCAGCTCTCCTCGTGCCTCTCTGAGTCCTGACTCTCCATTGCTACAGAAGTTTCCCCCACACTTTCAGTCATTTTGAAGATGCCACCTTTTGCTTTGAGGACACAAGACAGCCCTTTTTTTAGTCTGAATGCCCAACACACTGCAGAGTAAAGTCATATTTAGCGTCTCTGTTGTGATTGTTTGAATTCAAGTGGACGTGGTGCCAGTCAACCTTTCCTTGTGGCTAGATAATGCTGCAAATCCACGCTTGTCAAATGTGACGATTTGCAGCTTTTCAATTACAACATTTGTTGGACTCTTGTTTGGAAACTTTTCAGGGATTTTCAAGAGGCCACTTTGTGCTTTTAGGACACGGCCATTGTTGTCGGAGTCTAAATGCACAACAAAACCTGGGAGTCAGGTTTTATTTGGCAGCTCTCTGTTATGAATGTGTGGAATTAAGTGGAGCCGGGGCAGGTATTCAGTCAAGCTTCTCCGGGGAAATAAAGGAATATCACTACACTTGTTTCCTGATAATGTAACACCATAAATCCTTAGATATGGAGAGAGGATTGGGAGTGGAAGAAGGCGAGACATCGGGGGATAAAGGGAGGTAAAAAGCGAGATAGAAATGTCCTCTTTAATGCTTCCACATATTTGGTTTTGGTCGGTGTATCTCTGATTTGTCAGCCCCCTCATTCCCTCCCCTCTACCTCTCTGTAAACAATGAAATTCCTCCGCCATGGATCCGTTTAGTTTCCACTACATTACGTCTCCGTGGCCTGAGCGATATATAGAGCCAGTCAACACTTCCTGTCAGACTGTTAAACAAACGGCTCCGTTAAACTCCAAACCCGTCATCTCTTTCCCCCTCAATCATTTGAAATCTCCTCATTCCTCACACCTTCGACGGGGGTCTGTGATCTCATTTATGTGACGAATAACTTATTGATAAAAACAAGCGAAAGCTACGTAGCATTAGCTCTCTGTATCTTTGAAGTGTTGGTTTTGAAATCCTTTTACAAAGCTTACAAAGTTCTGGCACCTTCTTATATCACTGATTCTCTGTCCTTTAAGGTCCTCTGTTTTAAAACCTCTATTTTGTATCTATGTGCGTGTGTTTTCCTAATTAGCAGTGGTTTGAACCCTCAGAGCCACCGTACATTGCCCTCATGAACCCACAGAGCAGCAGTTTCACGAAGTTCAGAACAGTTCAGAGAGGGATTTACCCAGCATGCCATTGGCCTCATAACAAACTGTGTGTGTGTGTGTGTGTGTGTGTGTGTGTGTGTGTGTGTTTTTTTTAAGCAATTAGGACAGGAAATGGAGGCGTTGTTGCTTTGGCTTCCCTATGGAATTAAGTTATGCACAGTCAACACATAAACACACACACACACACACATACAGAGCAAATTCCCACATTGTTGACAACACGGTCTCAGCTGTGACACAGCTCACACACAATTTGCAAACACACCCTGAATTTCCTCCTGACCCATTTTCCCAAACACAATGCACCACCTCTCCGTTTCATCACTCTGTCCTCAGACTGGACCCACACACACACACACACACACACACACACACACACACACTCACACAATCCTGTTTAAGAAGGACTTTTGCAGATAGTTTAGGGAGTTGCATTTATTATTAATTTTTGACATAATAGCCTATTTATCATTTTTACCATACTTAAAACCTTCCTTATTTCTTTATTTCTCCCTCGATGACACATATATTATCCTCCTCTATTTACATATCTTTCTTTTCCTTTAGCTTCGGAAACAAATGCCCCAAAATGTTATTTTCTATTGGCTAGCGCTCCAACACATTGTACGCTGCTGAAACACAAACCCCTTGTAATCCTCCTGATCCAGGGGGGAGGGGGAGGGGGAGTGATGAGAGAAATGTGAAGAGGAAGAGGAGAAACAGATGAAGAGTAAAGAAAGCATGATAACTCAGCAAAATATCCAGGAATGCTTTGAGGTATTTAAACTAGACGTGGCTGCTGATGCCAAATTCATACATTTCTAGTTCCTATACAAGAAAATGAACTAAAATATATTAAAAAGAAACGTCTTTTCTTTTCCAGGAGGCAATAGAACAATCCTAAATGATGAGAAAGACTCACTGAATCACTATAGAAACATAAATCACGTTCTTTGTTATTAAAAAGCTATGTTTGAATGGGAAAGGGTTAAAAACTCCTCCATTAGACTTCTTTGTTAACTTCCAGAACACAGTGACATCACTATTGAACACTCAAACTCCTATTGGCTAGCGCTCCAACACACTGTACGTGATAGGCTAAGGGGGCGGGACATCTCTAAGCGGTTGACCAATCACAACAGAGCCGGCCAGCTAACCAATCAGAGCAGACTGGGCTCTGGTTTCAGACAGAGGGGGGATAGAGAATAAAATAAATTCTCTTATTAACCCAGCGTGCTCGATGAACTCTGGAACAGACGCCATCACTCAGGATATTATTTACACCGCTGCCTCTCAAACTGTCTGCTGCCACAGAGTTTACTGACCTGGATATAAATCCGTCACAATCCACACCTGTGTAGCTAAAGGGTTGGAATGTGTGTGTGTGGGTGTGGTGTGTGTGTGTGTGTGTGTGTGTGTGTGTGTGTGTGTGTGTGTGTGTGTGTGTGGGTGTGGTTACCTGTGTGTGGTGTGTGAATGTGTGTGTGCTGTGGAGTGTGTGTTTGTGTGTGTGTGTGTGTGTGTGTGTGTGGTGTGTTGTGTGTGTGTGTGTGTGTGTGTGTGTGTGTGTGTGTGTGTGTGGGTGTGTGTGTGTGTGTGTGTGTGTGTGTGTGGTGTGTGTGTGTGTGTGTGTGTGTGTGTGTGTGTGTGTGTGTTGGACAGAGAGTGTGTGTGTTGGACAGAGAGTGTGTGTGTTGGACAGAGAGTGTGTGTGTTGGACAGAGAGTGTGTGTGTGTTGCGTTTGTTTCCCGGGGAAAACACTCCGGCTGTTGTTACGCCTGCTGTGACGTTAAATTACTCCGTTCTCCGCTTGTATTTATGCCGAAGCTTCAAAGTTGTATTTATCATCTGAATTTGCCGAAACAAGTTTAATATTCTGAAAGCCAAGACTTTGTTTGATTTGAAATCAGATGAAAACAAACTGTAACGAACCCTGCAGTGTTATCTATGATTACTCTACGCCTTACATTCATAATGTCAGCGGAGGGAGGGGCGGCGCTGCGGAACAGCAGAGTGAGAGCTGTCTTCTTCCCTTTACGAGCTTAAAGAATGTATTTATCGTGTGAGTTTGGAAATAAAAGTTTCATATTCTGAAAGCCAAGACTTTGTTTGTTTAAAATCAAACAAAACACCCGAACCCCGTAAAAATAGTTTTTTACGCGAATCCACGTTTATTTTTTAAATGAACCGTTGCGACTTCCGACTGATTTCGATAGAGCGGGTCACATTTAAGAATTCATTATTATTCATGATTTGAAATGATCTAATAATATAATATACTTTATAACAGTCTTAGCTTCTGCCATGTTTATACTTGTATTCCTACATCTCCCTGTGTATAGTTAAAAACCTCAATTTAACTAACATTTGATATAGATTACTTTACCCACGTTACACTCAAATGAAATCCATTTCCTTTGAGTGTAACCATATGTTTTCATATCCACTAACGACATCGTCAGTCTTTTTTTATTACATTATAACAATATAACTGCGCAATAATAGTCGTTGTCGCCCCTGAATCCCACATGATGAATATTTAGCGTCTCTTTTCACGCTTCATCCTGATGATGGAAGGACACGTTGTGAGGAGTGATGCTTCACCATCTGGATGTTTGGATGTTTGGATGTTAGACACTCCAACATACTGTATGGGCACACACTCGTATAAAACACACACACACACACATCCACAAGCATATGGTTCTTTGAGATAGAGCGAGACGGAGCACTGAGGGCCTCCACACTGTCAGAAGTGCTGCCAAACTAAATTCAACACACACACACACACACACACACACACACACACACACACACACACACACACTGTCTCGTCTCACTAACTGCTTTGCTGCTTGTTTCCATGAAAACTAAAAAAAGGGAACATTTGTTGAATTTCTGCAGGAATCTGAGTTGGTGTAAAGCAGGGGTGTCAAACTCAAGGCCCGGGGGCCAAATCCGGCCCGCGACCTCATTTTCTGTGGCCCAAGAGCTTGCAAAGAACATAATTATACAGTTGGTGTAATTGTTGAATATTTACTTTCAATTATTTGCCCTAGATTTCTGCTTTCAGACGTAGTTATTTAGGAAGATATTACCAGAACTGATAATAATCCAATGCAGGGCCAACAATGTAATATAATACATTATTTCATATATTATATATTTACATATGTATATTTATATATAATTAAAGTTCCAACCGGCCCTTTGAGTGCAACCATAATGCTGATGCTGAGTTTGACACCCCTGAAAGTAACCGAGTACATTTTCTGGAGGATGCTTTTAAACTTAACTTGAGTATTTGTTATTGTATGCGCACATTGTTAGTACTCCAGTACATCTCCGAGGTCAATATTGTCGTTTAAACTTGTTTGTGTTTTTGCAGATGTATCTTTGCAAATCTTTTGTTGGCTCAACACACAGGTTGTAGATTTCTTCATACAAATAATATTGAGATAAATCTGTCTACATATAAATTATGTGGAAAACGTTGTGTGGAAAATATTTGAAATATGTCAAAAAACTTAAAGGGGACCTATCATGCAAAATGCACTTTGTGATGTCTTCTCTCCATCACCATGTGTCCCCGGTGTGTCGGGGAACTCACGCAGTGTCAGAAAACAAAACCCTCTCTCTTTTCCTCCGTACCCAAATCTCTAAAAACGGGGAACAACGGAGCTGATCCAGATTTGAGTTCGATATGACGTAATATCTGAAATGTGGACTGTGACGAAGGTAACTTCGTCACTATGGACTGACGGCTTCAGGCCGGGTAATATTGCACTTTATTAGCGTGATTGCACAGTTGACATTACATATTTGCACATAATTCATACTAATTATTGAGGTAGTATCTTTTAACTGATTAAACCGTATTTATTGGAATGTTGTCTGGTCTGAAAAAATGGGGGAGTTTGCGAGAGCGCCGAGAGGAGTTATGCTGGTGTAAGGATGACAGCGGTTGAGTAATCAGGGTGAAAATAATATGTTGTCTGTGGCTGATGATTGTGTGCACCTGGTGTCCTGTGTTGTCTCCTCCCCCCTCACCTGTGTCTTGTTGTGCTGATTAGAGTGTGTGTATTTAGGCTCTGTTGCCCTGTCTGTTGAGGAGCTGGTAGGGTGTGTGAGATCCTTGTGGCTGCAGGATGTGTGCAAGGAGAACAGCAGGATTGAGGCTGTGAACTTTGTGCACATGATTTTAATAAATGCCCACGTCGGGTTATATTTTTGGACGTTCTGCCTCTGCCTCCTTGCTTGGTCTGGCCGCTCAACGGTCAGTCTCACATGGACCCACGGCCCAATCAGAAAGTTGCTATCAGAAACAATGCCCGACTGTTTTGGACGTAATATGGTCGGTGTTTACATTAGCATCGCTAACACTCAGAGCTAACCTGTACTGGAGAGCATGTGTGTGAAGAAGCAGGAAGTAGAAAGGAACTCACCTTGTGGTATAACCGGCAAGAGAGAAAGCCTTTGAGCTCCAAACTGTTTCAGAGAGAATCCTTGATAATCCATGATATGGCGTTTCATCACGGCAGCAATTAGTTTAGACCAGGGGTTCTCAAAGTGCGGCCCGCGGGCCAATGGCGGCCCTCGGAAATATTTCTGGCGGCCCGCGATAGTTAATGTGACACGCTGAAATGCATGCGTTATATTTTAATCCTCCATGGTTCGTATCTAGTAAGAATTAGAATGGAATTTAAGAATGGTAAAACTGCGCCCCCTGGGTCGTCATTCCTAAATTATGAATGACAGCTTGTGGAAAGTTTGCTAGACTACTGGTTGCATGGCAACTAGGCATCTCGCGAGTTGCGGTTAAGCGGAAAATCTGTTGTAAGTTATCAGAATCAGAAACGGGAGTTAGCTAGCGATTTTAGCTAGTCACTGTCTGTAGATAATCCAACTTTGTGTCCTCTGCAAGTTCTTAATGTATACTGTATGTATAATTGGTTAGTACAATAAAGAAAGGATTTGTTTTGGAATTATTTTGTGTTCCGTTTTTTCTTGGGCGGCCCTCAATCCAATATTGGGTACCTTTGGCCTCACTCATCAAAACTTTGAGAACCCCTGGTTTAGACAGTAGCTGCCGGGTCCCGCATGAGCTCATTCCCCTCCTTTTTAAAAAAAAAAAAAGCTTTATTCCCCAAATCAGCACTTTAGAAACAGGAAGTGAAATAGAGGGATATGAGGCATGGCTAGAATGATCTGTTTGGAATTTTGAACAAAACTCTTCATATAAATGTGTTTTGTATATTTGTATATATCTGAGACCTATATGCTGTTGCCTACAAATAGCATGATAGGTGACCTTTAAATTAAATATGTGAAAGAAAACCTCAGAAATCTTCAAAATATATGTGAAAAATGTATTTTAAAGTGCAATGGTAATTGGTTAATGAGCCGACCGTGAAAAGAAGAAAAGGACCTTAAACATCTACACGAGTAAGATGCCAAGAACGATGTGAAGAATCTCTGAGAAAGTTTGTCTTTCGATGAAAAAAAAACATTAAAAAAATATCCAGAAAACATGTCAATTGTTTCTGATACTTAAAAAAGATATATGTGATCTACATCCGAAAATAATCTGCAACATTCACATTAATGCAGAATTATTATTCATCCAGAAAAACCTATTTAATAATAAAACTCTGACAGCGAGCGTTTTCTGCACAATGAATACTTTTTATGTACGTTTTGCTAAAAAAAACTAACTTTCGGAAGGTTTTCATGCAAGACCTTTACTTAGTGGAGTATTTTGTATTTAATGAATTATCTGAATACATTTTTTCCCCTGATGAAATGAAAGATACCTGTGAGCTATATCTCTGCAGCTCATTCAGCAGTGCGCTCTCCCTGCTCATTATACTCTAGTTTCTTTCCTGTCTCATTATGAAGATTACTCTCCACATTGATTCCTCCTTTATCTCCTCGGTTAAAAAGTCCCTTTATTTTCGAGCCTATAAGCATTAATGCTATCGTTATGAGAGAAAAACTCCGTCTGGTATTATCACAAATGTCTTTTAGTTTAATTTATGCGCTGATGAAAGCAGCTCCGGCTTTTTGTTATTATTCCAGGCGGCAATACGCTCTCCTCTCTCGGAGATAATACAAGATTTCTGGCCCTTTTTGTGAATGAATTACGTTTAATTAACATCACTGTTCTGGGAAAGAGGAGTCGGGTGTTCTCTGTGATCTACAGCGATTCTGCAGCATGAGTTTTATTAGTTTGTACTTTGTAAAAGTGCTTTGTTATTTGAGGGAAAGCTTTTCAAATATATTTGCAAGTGGAAGATTTTCCCTGGAAATCTCTGTAAAAATATGCGTTATAATAACTTATTTAAAGGGGACCCATCATGCAAAATGCACTTTGTGATGTCTTTTATAATAATAATAATAATAATAATAGATTTAATTTGTTAGCGCTTTTACAGGTGCTCAAAGACGCTTTACAGATATAGTGAAGGGAAAAGAAAAGAAAGGAACAACAAATAAATATATAGTTAAAGTTAAAGTCAAATAATACAAAAACAATCACACATTTAAAGCCAGATTGAAGAGGTGAGTGTGTTGAAGGTGGTGAGGTCAGTGCAGTCTCTGATGGGTTGGGGAGTGAGTTCCAGAGGGAGGGGGCAGCGACGGAGAAGGCTCTGTCCCCCCAGGTCCGGTGATTGATGCGGGTGGGGATGGATAGGAGGTTGGCTTTTGATGAGCGGAGGCAGCGGGAAGGGGTGTGGTGGTGCAGCAGGTCTGTGAGGTAGGGGGAAGGGGTGTGGTGGTGCAGCAGGTCTGTGAGGCAGGGGGGGGGGGGTGTGGTGGTGCAGCAGGTCTGTGAGGTAGGGGGAAGGGGTGTGGTGGTGCAGCAGGTCTGTGAGGTAGGGGGAAGGGGTGTGGTGGTGGCAGCAGGTCTGTGAGGTAAGGGGAAGGGGTGTGGTGGTGCAGCAGGTCTGTGAGGTAGGGGGAAGGGGGGTGGGGTGGTGCAGCAGGTCTGTGAGGTGGGGGGGAAGGGGTGTGGTGGTGCAGCAGGTCTGTGAGGTAGGGGGAAGGGGGTGTGGTGGTGCAGCAGGTCTGTGAGGTAAGGGGAAGGGGTGTGGTGGTGCAGCAGGTCTGTGAGGTAGGGGGAAGGGGTGTGGTGGTGCAGCAGGTCTGTGAGGTAGGGGGAAGGGGCGTGGTGGTGCAGCAGGTCTGTGAGGTAGGGGGAAGGGGTGTGGTGGTGCAGCAGGTCTGTGAGGTAGGGGGGAACGGGTGTGGTGGTGCAGCAGGTCTGTGAGGTAGGGGGAAGGGGCGTGGTGGTGCAGCAGGTCTGTGAGGTAGGGGGGGGCCTGATTGTTGAGGGCTTTGTGAGTAATCAGGAGGACTTTGAAGTTGATTCTTTGACGGACGGGGAGCCAGTGGAGGTTCTGGAGGACGGGAGTGATGTGGTCTCGGGAGCGGGTGTGGGTGAGGAGGCGGGCAGCAGAGTTCTGGATATGTTGGAGTTTATTGATTAGGTTGGATGGTATGCCGTAGAGGATGCTATTGCAGTAGTCGAGTCGTGAAGTGATGAAAGCATGAATCAGGGTCTCAGCGGCAGAGGAGGAGAGTGATGGGCGGAGACGGGCAATGTTTTTGAGGTGGAAAAAGGCGGTCCTGGTGATGTGATTGATGTGGTGATTGAATTTGAGCTGACTGTCGAAGATGACTCCGAGGTTGCGGATGTGAGGGGGGGGGGGGGGGTGTAGAGTGTGGCTGTCAATGGTGAAGTTGAAATTCTGGATGTCTTTGATACGGGATGGGGGGCCGATGATGATGATGATGTCTGATTTGGCACTGTTCAGTTGGAGATAGTTTGTTTGCATCCATGCTTTTATTTCTGAGAGACAGTTGGTGAGAGTGGAGTGTGATGTGGGGGTGATGGTTTTTGTTGAGATATAAAGTTGGATGTCATCGGCAGTGAAATTGAAGGTTGTGGGGAGCATGTAGAGGATGAAGAGGAGGGGGCCAAGCACCGAACCCTTATACATCACCATGTGTCCCCGATGTGTCGGGGAACTCACGCAGCG